>NW_026137075.1:0-36743 GCF_000699445.3 Schistosoma haematobium
CATTTGACCCTAAGAAAATGAGTCACAAGTTTCAGTGCATTCTGAAAACAGCGGCAATATTTGAAGTCAAATTGTATGTTCACCTAAACACGGTGGAGCTCGATCACATTTATAGGGACGTAAATACCAAAACAAGCTTACTGCATATTCCTGATCTGATAAAAATGAGTAGTCCTATTGTCCAACTATGATCATCGAAACATTACATCATGATTCATCCTATGTTTCTATCGTTATCACCACAAAATTCTCTTATTTGTGTGAGATTATTGGAAATATCTGAATACCTACTAAAAACCTAGTTTAATATGAAGGGCTTCGCTTACTTTCTATCAGTTTGTAGCTAGAATATCAGGAGATTGGTAAAATACCAAGTTTACATGTGTCTTACCATATATGAGGAGCAACAGGGTTTAGTGTGCAGTCCTCTGAAATGACAATGAACCTACAATGTAGAACCTGGCACACGTTTGGGCGCTTCATGTTGCCACATCACTAGTACAGTGAGATGAAATGCAAATATCAGATTAGTAGAAGTAGTATAACAGTATCAGTAGTGGTAGTAGGGAAGATTGGTATTATTCTTTCAATCATTAACTCAGAGGTTCCAGCTCCTTAACAAGTACTTTGAGAACTACCAAACCCTGTTAGGTAGAAGAGTACATTAGAAAAATGCTTAAATTATCCGAAAAACGTATCCCTAACCAATAAATGACGGTTTCTTGCTGTTATGAAATTGTAAAAAAGGTCATTCATTTCTTGAGAACGACTCTAAAGATAGGTAATAGTCAGTCACTCATCAACAACGTAAAACTTCGTACGTACATCAGTTCAAGTTGCCACACCACATTAGCACAGAGACACAATTTTCGATTCAAATCCCGTAGTGATAGAGGTAGTAAAAGTATCAGCACTAATCGGAAACACTAGGGTTTGAAGATGTTATTCAAGGAGTATAATACAGTGAAATAAATTTGGAAAGAGAAAAAGAAGAAACATGAAGAATTTGGGAGAACTCAAAGAGTGGATGCACCTGCGCCATTGCAAACGATTTTGAGCCATGTGATTCAAAGTCTCTAACCATCGGTTGCTATCATATCGCGGATCCTAACCCGGTAGTCTACACCTACCAACATGTCTCAGTCCACATGTCAGTGACTTCATGGATTTGTGCCATGTTTTGGTCTGGCCACCCCTAGCGTATTTCCAACCTATTCCGGTCGGTGGTTGGGCATACGTAAGACGTGTCCCAGCCATCTCAACTGATGAAATTTCACTACTTCATCAATTGATTTGTCATCTTTACCTAGTTCCCGTTTCCTAACAACTGAGTTACTTACTCGGTAGTATAAGTTCCTGACACATTTCTGAGCTAAATATGATGACTTGCATAGTTTTACAAGCCTTACCATCAATAATCTTAACTTCAAATACAATTAAACATAAAACTGTTTCAAAATAATGAAAAAGAAATTTTAATAACTAACCACTTAATGAAAATCCTGAAGCATGTAAATCTCGATTACCACGTATTGTACGTATGTTGATTGGCGTTGTCACTAAACTTTGAGGATTTCCATCTTTCGTTTGTTCACTATTATTATTATTATGATTGTTTGTTATTTTTGAAATTGTTGTTAATTCTCCACTTAAATTATTCATTGTCCAAGGTTCACGAATAACAGGGATTTGATTTGTTTTACGTAACTAATTTGAGGAATAAAAAAAGTAACATTTCTATAGTAATGAAAGGAAAACATCATTTTGATTATTCACTGCTAAAGAGTCTTAAACTAGATCGTTCTAGGTTGTTCTATACTTTGTAATGTACACTAGTTGAAAACAGTACCTAACAAGCATCTAATATAAGTTAAAATAATCTTGCCATCTAAATTAATGTTTATGTTTGTTACTTTAGATTATCCAGTAATTTGACATTAATTCAATGAATGTCGATATATGATGTGTATGTCATTTATGTATGCTTAAAATTGATAGATCCACAACTAAAACGCTTGATATTGACTTCGTAGCTGTTTCCTGGATCACCAGAACTCTTCCCCCACTTGAGAGCTGAACAATCGAGGAAAGGAGTAGTGTCTAGTATCATGTCAGTCCCATATTGGTCTATTCATTCGTGTTGTGTTAAATTTTGACTTTGTTAATTATTCGTTTATTAACTTTGACTGCTTTTATAAGGGCGTATGTGTGTACATTGCTTATTGTACTCATAACATGTCTATAGCTTATTTTTGTCTGACTATAAATATTCAGCCATACTTGCTCAAATCGAGTTGGCTCACTCGCCTCGCTTCGTTTTTGTTCTTTCAACGATATTCTCCGCTTCGTTTTGCTTTCCAGCTTTTCATTGTGATTGTTCTTTCAGATCAACCAGTGTAGGAAATATACGTACTCAAAATTCATCTTCGTATTTGACTTATGTTATTCCGTTATTCATAACATGATTTAAGTCAATAATGATATACGAGGATAGCTGGGATGTATATTTCGATAACATTATCATACAATCTAATTAGAATCAGATTAAAAGGCCAACAATGGCACAAAGTAGAAGAAGAAGCTTTATTTCAAAGTTTCTTAATCCACAGGAAATAAGAGTATTTAGAAGCTTATATGAATTCTGGTTATCTCTGAGAGAATACTAAATTCAGTTACACAGCAAACAGTTATCCACTCAAAGTATGACATAAAATCCATTAGGTTTCAAGGAATTTTTGTGTCATATAGGGATTGAACTAAATGTTCTCAACACTTTTCATGGTTTCTAAAGAACTTGTGGACGAACACAATTACATGAAAAGTTGAAGGATATTTAGTGATATAAACGCTTGTTTCACTGATAATCAACTGAGTGATATCTACATCTTAAGTCAGAGAATATCAGAATTGTTGGGTGTTGATAAAGGTCAAGTGTTTTTTAAAAAAGGATTAGATCTGAGACAAGATTACTTTTTCTTTATGTGATTGAGAAGTTTATAGAAGTTGGTTTTCATCACTTCAGTCTAAGCGAATCTTTACAAACATTTCATGTAAACATTAATCATGTGCTGACTAATTGCTGGATGGAGAATGAATTCCTTGTGCTATAGTGAAAATTTATTATTTGATGAAATTCAACTATATTGAGAATAAGGGAATTACCTACCAACGGTGTTGGTTGGTGTCACGTTATGTACTACACTATCACTAATGACAGTATTCAAGAGCTATTTTCTGGAGTCCTAATGAGAAGCCATGATCAGTGGAGTTCAGCCGAGTCTGTTGTGAGAAAGTAACTCATTGAAGACAATGGTGGACAATGGCACAACTTCGAGGATCGGTTGAAGTTAGACATTAGCACCATTGGATGCCGGCTCAGTGATCTAGAAGTTCGGTGTTTACGTACGAGACTGAAGGTCCTGGGTTCAAGCCCCGCGGGGCAGGATTGTAAGTGCTCATTGTTGAGGAGTCTCGCACTAGGACGAAACGGCCTTCTAGTATTTCCAGATTTTCTATGGTGATCTAGTTTCAAATGACTCATGAATTCAACTATTAAATTACTATAATATCCACAAAACCACTCATCGATTATATCTTAAATATGTTACTCTTTATTCATCCTTACTCAAATGAAATCAACTTATTCTATCTTTTCTAAACACTTACTCTTTCAAATGCATTAACCAGATCGTAAATAGTAGAGGGAAATAACTTCCTGTTTGTAACATTCCCAAGTGGTTGATTTGATTGAATTTCATTCAAATGATTACATGGTATAATCTTTAAATCATTATTATTATTACTTATATCTTCTATAAGATTACCATTGTATACTATTAATTTCCCATGATGAATAACTAAAGATGGATGTTGAATAGTACAATTAGTTATATTATCATATGGCCAACAGATTAAATCAGCATCTGATCCCGGATATAAACATCCTTTATTAGGATATAAACCTAAATAATGTGCAGCATTAGATGATGTAAGACTAACAAATGTAGAAGCATCTAACCATCCTGATGGCTAAAACAATAAAGAATAAAAAGAAAATAATGATAAATAAGAGTAGTATCAGTTAAAAGAAAGAAAGTAGTCATCTTATACAATTTATTCAGTCCATTTGAAGAGTTTTGATATGAAAATGAAAGAAGAGTTTATATTCTATAAAAATGACTAGTGGAGTTAACCGGGTCTGTTGTGAGATAGTAACTCACTGAAGACATTGGTGGATGTGTCTCTCAATTTCGTGGATTGGTTGGATTTAGACATTAACACCGTTGGACGCCGACCAGATCAATGGCCTAGTGGTTAGGCGTTCACACGCGAGATAGACAAGTCCTGGGTTCAAATCTCGTGAGGCGGAATCATGGACGCGCACTGCTGAGGAGTACCATACTGAGATGAAACGGCTGTCCAGTGCTTCCACATATTCCATGGTGATAGCTTCAATTGACTCGTGAATTCAACTATAAAATTTATTTATGTAAACACATAAACATTGGTACAAGGAGGCAACAAATAGATATATGCGCCACAAGTCATAGACAAATACAGTAATTCTTGTTTTATTCTTCTCTGAATACGAATCGGTAACTATTTCATAATCAGTTTTCTTTTGTCCTATATTTGGTGTACAGATTGAATTCTATAAATCAAATGTATAATATATTAATCAAACTTAATGGTTCAACTTGATGGTACAATTCATTTGGTGTATGATGGTTGGAAACAATCATTGATAAGCCACAGATCATAGCTTTTCTTGGTTGGTATTCATCATTGAGATTTGGCTTTACTTCTGAATAAATTACTGGTGTGTAAAGATTTGAATTCATGTCGTCTTTGAAACATCATTATTTAACAGTTTATTTTGTCTTTCATTTACTAATAATACTAACTACCATTTCAATAGTTGAAATCATGAATCAATTGAAGCTAGACCACCATGGAAAACCTGGAAGCGCTGGACGACCGTTTCGTTTTAGTATGGGACCCCTCAGCAGTGCGCATCCATGATCCCGCCTCCTCTACGAGATTCGAACCCAGGACGTGGCTTCAATTGACTCATGATTTCAACTATTGAAATTACTAACATCTCCACAAAACCCCTCCTGATAACTACCACTTGTTTACTCTTTCAAGTTTTGTTCAGTATTAACGTTTGTATTGTTTGATATGATGGCGGGGGTGGATGAAAAGTATTATTCGATTGAGGGAGATAGTGACCCATAAAAATGACTTACCCCGATCTCATACAACGTTTAATTATGCTTATTTTTCTGTTAATATTTTGTATATTAACATATTATTTTATTATATCAAAGCCTACTCTACTGGGGAGCTGTTTTCTCCTCTGGTAGTCTATCAATTAGAGAGGAGCTACATCATTATTCCAGCTTCATGAGCAGCTATTGTTCAATCACATCTTATCGTCGCATACCAGTGCAATAAATCAATAATGCGTTCACTAATTTAACTGCCATCAAATATTCGCGCGCGAGACTGATACGTCCTGGGTTCGAATCTCGTGAGGTGAGATCGTGGATGCTCAATGCTGAGGAATCCCATACTAGGATGAAACGGTCGTCCAGTGCTTCCAAGTTTTTCATTGTGGTCTAGCTTCAATTGACTCATGAATCCAATTATTAAGTGTTTTATCATTAAATCACAAAATTTTAATCCATAATACGTTTGTACTTCTTGGCTTCATTCTTACTTTCTTTTGCAAATGTTAAGTGGTTACTTTGTTACGACTGTTATTTCAACTCATTTACTCTTCATCATGTGAATCATTCATTTCTTTGCATTGATATGGAGAGCAGCAAACTGAACGGGTAGATATTTGTTGTCAATTTATGAATAAATGACACTTTGATATGTTTCAATGAAACATATACAGTCTCATATCTTGTATTCTTATAACTTGGATGAAAATTCAAGTGAAATAGAGAATAAATTAAACATTTAGTTTCGTGGTCTCAAGTTTCTTAAACTATTGGCAGTATTATAAAGTGATTGATAGAATTTGACTTGTATTCAAGACTGAACAAATACAGCATTGACCATTATTCAGCGATTAATGAATATGGATATTTCAATCTTATCAGAGATGAATAACGATCTAAATGAACCATTAATAACATCAAAATATGAAACATGGTAGCTTAGATTCGAATTAATAGGAGAGAATCTATTCTATTATGATTCCAGATAAACTTAAAAGGTTTGAATAATTTTTTTCTGGTTAGCGTTTTTTAGCGAGTTAGTTTTCTACGGGATAGGGTCGCTAACCCCATGCCCAACCCTCCTCCTTTATCCGGGCATGGGACCGGCAGTAGCCCCCGAAGGGACTTCAGGCGGATTTATTTCGGATAGAGTTTGCTAATAAATACCTAACTATTATTAACCCTAAATCAATCAGGTTTATGTATCAAATAATTCCAACCAGATAACATTCAACTTTATCTAACGAGTCCGATGGTCATATTATATCATATGAATATATATATATATATCTGTATATAGTTTTACATGACTTACCACACCAGCTTTCCATGTTGTTATTAATCTTTGTCTAATTGTTTGTAAACTATTAGAATTTCCATTTGTATCAATATTAGAGTGATCACTTGAAATTAATTTGATATCACCATTGGTTAGTAATGGTAAAAATCCATTTCCGAATTGCTATTTATACATGATTTTGTAAAAAAAAAAAGAGAAACAAAAGAATAAAGTATAGACGACAATTAAAGGATTCAAATTAGGTGTATATTATTGTAGAGCCGGTGATATTCCACTGAGCCCTAGCCAAATCATCCGGCAGTTGGGTCATTGATTATCGAACAAATCATCGATCCTCGTCAAGGTCAAGGACAACTAACGCCCATCAGTTAATCGTACGCCATGGACTGGCCCATGAGGCGGTGGTCTAACTTTCGCTTGTATCTACTGTAACTAATATATTTCTGTAATAACGTCCTCTATGTTGTACAATCTTCAAAGCATCTATAGTACCTTGATATGGCAATGGGGTAGTCCACGTAAGGTGCTGACCACGAGGTGTGACTTTGACGTTAGCTGGTTCGTCACGTCATTCCCGTTTAACTGGAGTAGGCTTCCGATCATTCGACATAGATAATCTACGTTGGTGATCTACATCATAATACATATTTCTAATTTAGTTTGATTATTGAATAAGCTGAAATGTTAGAGATAACATTGTAAGTGTGTGTATGTTTTGTCGATCAAGATAGATAATACACTTTAAAGCTTATCTCTACTAAATACAGGTTTATTTGCTCACTTATGTCTGTGTTTATGTATTTTGTCTACGCAAAATATATCGGATCCGTTGCCAAGACACTATTAACAACAACCTACTGTTGGAGAGAACAAACCAGAACCCAGTGGAGGAAGAAATCAGGAGGAAGTGCCGGAAGTGGATAGGACACATATTCAGGAAACTACCGAACTGCGTTACAAGACAAGCCTTCGCCTGGAATTCTCAAGGTCAAAACAGAAGAGGAAGATCAATGAACACATTACGCCGAGAATTGGAGACAGACATAAGAAAGAACCAAAATTGGATAGAGCTAAGAAGGTAGACCCAGGACAGAGTGGGTTGGAGAATACTGGTCGGTGGCCTATGCTCCATTGGGAGTAACAGGCGTAAGTAAGTTTATGTATTGGTATGTGATGTTTGATGATACGACCAAGTTTTTAAACTAAGCTACATATAATTTTCTCAATTAAGCCAGTATTTACACAACAAAATAAGGATAGGTTACCGATGATGGGTTCCTCTATGTGTGTATACTAATTTAACTGCACTTGTGGAGCTAGTTACATAGACCGTACTCATAGGACTTTATTCTTGCGTGTTCGTCAACATGTACCAGCGTGGTTGGGAAAAGGAGTTGCTAAATCGACCAACAGTACTATTGTTTCTCATTTGGTAGATAGTGAACATCATATCAAAACAGATGAGGCTTTCTCTATTTTATATCAAGTTCCAAAAATCAACTTCAAGGAGCTAGATTATGGCTATTATACATAGCCGAAGCCATCTGGGTCAACTCCAGAAAACCAAACTTATATGTTCAGAAAAGGTATATCCAGCCTCTATGTTTACCTTGGCCTATGACTGGATCACCAAATACCTCTGACCCCCATCCCGTTTTCTTTTTTTGATTACATTTATCTTAGTCTTCACATTCATCTACCCCAAATCCACATGATACCTTTTTTTATATCATAATTACCCTGATAACACCCCCTCTTATTACATATTATATTCAGACAACGATATTATTAATACGATTATTATTATCATTATTACATCAATTAACAAGATGAAATTCTCCTACTATGCATTTTATTCACACGATTTCGTTACATTACTATTATACTAATTGAGACCTGATACGTTACTTTAAATCAGTTCTGACCTTTATTCGATGACCTTTTTAACTTACAAATAGCACAATTTGGGGGCATTTATGTCGTAACAGATGCAAATGTTCCTTACTTTTAACAGATAACATTGTCAAATTCATTAATGGATGTCTTATTTGGGCATATCATAAAAATTTATAACTGTGGAGCATAGAAAAGGCAGATACAACAGAAATCAATCATTCTAAATTATAGGTGATATTGACTTGACATTGTTTACAATAATGTAGATGCATTTACATATAATACTGTATATCATATCCATTTAAAAGAACGTAATGGATTTCATAACTAAGTAGCCTATTAGTAAACACGTTGATATTAGCAGTGATGAACAATGGATCTATATTTCATGATGAATATCATTATCAAGATCTAAGTCTATCTACCTGATTAGTATCAAATAGGATAAAATAAGCTTCATGGATTTCATTTCTATCAACTTATCACTTTAGACAATAACGAATATTTAGTATAGGAGTTCATATTACCAACAGACAAGTTAAAAATTTGGAAAATAAATGAAGTTTTGAATATAAGCAAAGATTGATAGTGGCTAGCCATGAAGTCCAAGACACCTATTTCGTCCTATTTGAGACTCTTCAGCTGGATATATCCGCATCTCAGAGTTGATACTCACCCTAAAAGCCGAACTCACTACCGTTCGCTTCAAACGTCATCGCATCATCTACTTAGCTATTGAGTCCTGACAGTCAATTGCTTGTGTAATAGGATAAAGTTTATATTCATTTGCTATTGTTTACTTGAATCTTCTCATCGATGCTTAGGACTGAGATTGACCATAAAATGAATTCCCATTCAAAATAAAATTATTATTATTATTATTACTACTACTACTACTACTACTACTACTACTACTACTACTACTACTACTACTACTACTACTACTGCTGCTGCTGCTGCTGCTGCTGCTACTGCTGCTGCTGCTGCTGCTGCTGCTGCTGCTGCTGCTGCTGCTGCTGCTGCTGCTGCTGCTGCTGCTGCTGCTGCTGCTGCTGCTGCTGCTGCTGCTGCTGCTGCTGCTGCTGCTGCTGCTGCTGCTGCTGCTGCTGCTGCTGCTGCTGCTGCTGCTGCTGCTGCTGCTGCTGCTGCTGCTGCTGCTGCTGCTGCTGCTGCTGCTGCTGCTGCTGCTGCTGCTGCTGCTACTACTACTGACTACTACTACTACTACTACCTACTACTACTACTACTACTACTACTACTACACTACTACTACTACTACTACTACTAATACTACTACTACTACTACTACTACTACTACTACTACTACTACTGCACTTACTACTACTAATTCTACACCACTGCTACTACTCACTACTACTACTCCTACTACTACTACTACTACTACTACTACTACTACTACTACTACTACTACTACTACTACCCCCCTACTACTACTACTACTACTACTACTACTACTACTCCTACTACTACTACTACTACTACTACTACTACTACTACTACTACTACTACTACTACTACTACTACTACTACTACTCTACTACTACTA
The DNA here is from genome assembly GCF_000699445.3 of Schistosoma haematobium. Classification (NCBI taxonomy): domain Eukaryota; kingdom Metazoa; phylum Platyhelminthes; class Trematoda; order Strigeidida; family Schistosomatidae; genus Schistosoma; species Schistosoma haematobium. The sequence continues at coordinate 9,995 of NW_026137075.1, forward strand.
CTACTACTACTACTACTACTACTACTACTACTACTACTACTACTACTACTACTACCACTACTACTACTACTACTACTACTACTACTACTACTGCTACTACTACCTACTACTACTACTACTACTACTACTACTACTACTACTACTACTACTACTACTACTACTACTACTACTACTACTACTACTACTACTACTACTACTACTACTACTACTACTACTACTACTACTACTACTACTACTACTACTACTACTGCCTACTACTACTACTACTACTACTACTACACTACTACTACTACTACTACTACTACTACTACTACTACTACTACTACTACTACTACTACTGCTACACTACTACTACTACTACTACTACTACTACTACTACTACTACTACTACTACTACTACTACTACTACACCTGCTACTACTACTACTACTACTACCACTACTACTACTACTACTACTACTACTACTGACCACTACTACTACTACTACTACACTACTACTACTACTACTACTACTACTACTACTACTACTACTACACTACTACTACTACTACTACTTCTACTACTACCGCTACCACTACTACTACTACTACTACTACTACCACTACTACTGCTGCTGCTGCTGCTGCTGCTGCTGCTGCTGCTGCTGCTGCTGCTGCTGCTGCTGCTGCTGCTGCTGCTGCTGCTGCTGCTGCTGCTGCTGCTGCTGCTGCTGCTGCTGCTGCTGCTGCTGCTGCTGCTGCTGCTGCTGCTGCTGCTGCTGCTGCTGCTGCTGCTGCTGCTGCTGCTGCTGCTGCTGCTGCTGCTGCTGCTGCTGCTGCTGCTGCTGCTGCTGCTGCTACTACTACTGCTGCTGCTGCTACTACTACTACTACTACTACTACTACTACTACTACTACTACTACTACTACTACTACTACTACTACTACTACTACTACTACTACTACTACTACTACTACTACTACTTTAACTACCTCAAAAGTAAAGGGCAGATTTGAAATAAATCTATGACCTTTTCAATTAGAAATGAAAGAAATTCTACATACAATAGTTGATGCATGGACTTATTTCATCACTTAACATTGAAAACCCCTTTAATACACATTAGAATGTTTAAACACTTAAGTGTACCATTCGATTGTATCAAAGTCACATAAATTGTCTAGACTTTTTATTTTTAGAGAAAACTGTACGTGATTTTGGTCAAAAATCTTATTGAAAAGATCTTAGTGATTCGTTTTTTTGTCTTAAGAAATAGACAAAAATTATTTCACACGATAAACGTGATTAACACTAACACTTGGATGACTCATAATTAACAGAACAATCCTGGTCTAGTTGGTTAAGCGCCTGGCGCGAGACTTATAGTTTCTGTGTTCGAATCTCGCGGAGGGGCGGGATCGTGGATATGCAGTGCTGAGGAGTCCCATACTGGGACGAAATGGCCATCCAGTGCTTTCAGGTTTTCCATGGTGGTCTAACTTCAATTGACTCATGATTTCAACCAGTGAAATTAATTATACTGTATGTATGTAGATATGATTATCCTTTTTTTGCACTAACCTTCGGTTAACTATTCTACAATTCAACTATTAAAATTATTACAATCTCCACAAAATCCTCATTCTGATCATAATTATCATGTGTATATTTGGTGACTGGTTTCAAGATGGATTTCTTGAAGTTCTAATGAGAAGCCATGATCAGTGGAGTCCAATCTGTGTCAAGTGGAAACAGTTGTCTATTTCAGTCAATGAATGATAGGTTGTACAAGATCATGGGTTGATTGATGTTAGACATAAACACTGTCAGATGCCATCTCAGTGGTCTAAAATTTCAGCGTTTACATGCAAGATCGAAAGTCCTGAGTTCGAGTCCCTTATGCAGTATCATGGATGCACACTGTTGAATAGTCCCATAATAGGACGAAACGGTTGTCCAGTGATTCCAGCTTCTCAATGATGGTCTAGCTTAGATCGATGAATGAATTCAACTATTAAAATGACTAAAATCTCTACAAATCTCCGTTTTGATCATTCGAAAGTAAATTAAACTGAAATGACCAACTGTATTTTGTCTTTCTAAAAGATTTCTCAAAACCGCACACTTAAAATTTTAAGATTTTTCGAAATCAAATAGTTTGTATACTCAACTTTAATTATCAATGAAGTACAATTGTCCATTTGGATTTCGTTAAGTTTCAATGGGAATAAATGACCTATGAAATTTACTAAGTGATAAGTGAAACAATCATAATTCTATTAACATTAAATAATGATCATGTTATATCGTGAATTGATTAAAGCTGAAAATGCCAGTTATTGAATTTCACTTTAGTCAGTCAAACTGTATAATACTGTATGGTATATGGTACTGTTGTCGACAGATATAAGTAGTATGTACCACCAATCGAAAATGGAATACCAAGAGGTGGAAGGTTAATAAAAATTGAAGAGAAGACAATGAGAGTAGAGACTGATCAGTATGGAAATGAAGGAATAACAACAGTCTGAGACAATTGACGGATATTTTTGGAAATAAAGTATTTACTGTATGGATCTAAGATTTTACCAAGATATCATAATAAATTTGGTTGTCTTCGCCTGTGTTCTCGTTAACTACAATACTAGATATAAGAGAATTAAATTTCTTGAATTATCTCATATATTGGACCAGTGACGCGAAACTCACAAGTAACGTTGTTGATTAACTTTCTAACTTACATCAGTTCGTAATAAAATTTTTCTTCCGTATATCATTAATGTCTTGACCGCTTTGATACTCAGTCAGTCAGTCAGTCAGTCAGTCAGTCAGTCAGTCAGTCAGTCAGTCAGTCAGTCAGTCAGTCAGTCAGTCAGTCAGTCAGTCAGTCAGTCAGTCAGTCAGTCAGTCAGTCAGTCAGTCAGTCAGTCAGTCAGTAACAACGTAGAACTTCGTACGTACGTACATCAGTTCGAGTTGCCACACCACCTTAGCACAGAGATGCAGTGGTCGATTCAAATACCGTAGTGGTAGAGGTAATAAGAGTATAAGCAGTAATCAGGAAAATTAGTGTTTGGAGATGTTATTTAAAGAGTACAATACAGTGAAATAATTTTGGAAAGAGAAAAAAAAGACAAGGAGGAATAAGAAGATCAGAATTTGGGAGAACACAAAGAGTGTATGCACCTGAGCCATTGCAAACGATTTTGAGCCATGTCATTCAAGGTCTCTAACCATCGGTTGCTATCATCTCGCGGACCCCAACCAGGTAGTCTACACCTACCAACATGACTCAGTCCATTTGTCAGTGACTTCATGGACTTGTGCCATGTTTTGATCTGACCGCCCCTAGCTCCCTTCCAGCCCACTCCTACACCAGAAAACATCGCACGTTGTGGTAGTCGGTGGTTGGGCATACGTAACACATGTCCCAGCCATCTCGATGAAGTTTCACTACTCCATCAATTGGTTTGCCATCCTTATCTAGCATTCGTTTCCTAACAACTGCATTACTTAATCGGTTGTCCCAAGATATACGAGCAATGTTTCGAAGACACTTATGATCGAATACGAGTAACCCATGAATATCCTCTACTCTTACCAGCCGTGTTTCAATGCAATAAGGTAGGACGGAACGAACTGCTGCACAGTAAACACGTCCTTTGGTTGATAGACGGATATCTCGCCTACGCCATAAATGAAGCAAGTTGGTAAAGGCTAGTCGAGGTTTCTGTATCTGTGCTGAGATTTCGTCACACACCAAACCACAAGGGCTGATGAGACTTCCAAGATAAGTGAAGCGATCGACACGCTCAATTACTTCACTACTTGTAAGTATCAAGTTCTTTATATCCAAATATTCATAATGAATAAAGTTAAGGGTGACCACGATTGGACTGTTAAAATGCAAGCTGAATTCTAGACCATCCAGTGCTTCCAGGCTTTCCATAATGGTCTAGCTTCAATTGACTCATGAATTCAACTATTGAAATTACTAAAATCGTCATAAAACCCTCTTCTGAAAATAAACTTGAATCAGTAAAGTACTGTGCCAAATGTAATAGTATTCCAGTTATGCGAATAATTTATGTAAAATAGGATAGATTATCCTGGTGATTATATGAATGAACATAATTAATTTACAATTATTTACCATGAAGAGTTATATATGACTCATCTTATAGTGATATATGAATAGAGAAAAGCAATGTGTATGTATGCATGTGTGTGTGTGTATGAGGGAGAGAGTGCCATTGAAAGCTCCCTTAGTACATTTATCTGTTCTTTTATGTAACTATAGTCACAAAACCGATCTTATCACATTATGACTTTGTATTTTGTTAACTCTGTAATTTTACCAATCAACAAACAAACAAAGAAAGAAACAGTTGAGATCAAACTATTTTCATAATTAGTCATATTTATATACACAATATGGATGATATACGATATACCACGTTTCTTTTCTTTATTTACCTTCAAAACTAAAATGTTGATCAAAATTAAAAGTTTCAATATTGATTATTGAACAAGTGTAGATTTAAACAAAATTCACTTGGCAACTGATTAACCCCTTTTTTTAATGATTATTTAAGCGTTGAATACTGGTTCAGTGGTCTAGTGGTTAAGTGTTCGCGTGCAAGACTAGTAGGTCCTGGGTTCGAATCTTATGAGGCGGGATCGTGGATGTGCACTGCTGTGGAGTCCCAAAATAAGACGAAACGACCATCCAGTGCTTCCAGGTTTTTCATGGTGATCTAGCTTCAATTGACTTATGATCTCAACTACTGAATTTACTAAAATTTCCACAAAACCCCTTCAAATATTTAATTCATAGATATCTGTTGTGAGATAGTAACTCACTGAAGACAATAGTGGACGGTTGTTCAGTTTCATTGATAAGTTGAAGTTAGATATTAACACCGTTGGATGCCGGCTCATTAGTCTAGTAGTTAAGCGCTCGCGCGCAAAGCCGATAGGTCCTCGGTTCAAGTCCTGCGGGGCAGGACCGTAGATGTGCACTGCTGAGAAGTTCCACATTAGGACGAAACGATCGTTCAGTACTTCCAGGTTCTCCATGGTGGTCTCACTTTTATTGACTCATGAATTTATCCATAAAAATCTGTTGAATGGTTAAGTATAAATTATGAAAGTCTATTTTATTTACATGATTACTTTATGTAATTTTGATACGATTAGAGATCACCATATCTAATTTATTCAAGATTGTCTGTTTTTCAACTATTATATCGTTAAATAAAGATGAATGGTGTTTAGCAGTGGAATCCAGAATGCGCGTTTTGTCCTGTTTGAGACATGTCAACTGGATGTACCTACATCACAGAGTTGGTATTCACTTCGGGAATACCATTGAACTTAGCACAATACTTTATTAATTCAAGTTTATTTATCTGGAACTTAAAACAACTATCTGTCAGTCAACACCAAAATCAGAATTTTCAATGCAAATGTGAAGACAGTTCTACTGTATGGGACGGAAACCTGGAGAACTACGAAAGCCATCATACAGAAGATACAGGTGTTTATTAACAGTTGTCTACACAAAATACTTCGGATCCGTTGACCAGACACTATTAGCAACAACCTACTGTTGGAGAGAACAAACCAAATCCCAGTGGAGGAAGAAATCAGGAAGAAGTGGTGGAAGTGGATAGGACACACATTGAGGAAAGCGCCGAACTTCGTCACAAGACAAGTCCTCACATGGAATCCTGAAGGCCAGAGGAGAGGCGGCAGACCAAAGAACATAATACATCGAGAATTGGAGACAGACAGACAGAAATGAGAAGAATGAACAAGAATTGTATCGAACTAGAAAGGGAGGCCGAGAATAGAGTGTTTTGCAGTATGTTGGTCGGTAGCTTATGCTCTATCGGGAGTAACAGGCGTAAGTAAGTAATGTGGAGATTGTTGAACATGAGGTTTTCTCTCTGGGACCGATTTTGGTTAGACAACCATTTAAAACAACAGGAAGCTATAGATTTCTGTTTGATTCAAGTATGAATGTAGTCAGAAGTTTTCATTGATGACTCCACGATAGATCATACCTAAGATCCTACTTTTTAATAGTTGTCCAATCAAATTCAATTTGTGATATGAAACTTTATTTTCACTTATTAATTCATTATTCAATTCAAGATTGAACAGAATCTCAGCATTCACTTATGTAATTCTGTGTTCTGAAGTCAATAATCATGGGTGAGATGAATTCTCAAACTTAATTATTAGACATTATAGATCTATTATTTACACAATGATAAACTGGTCAGTTGTAAAACAACCTACAAATTATATGAGGACAGTAATATCGATTCGATATTATATAATCGATTATATCTAAATTAGTCAAAAATGATTGAGATGGATGGAATTCTATTACGTAACAACATTTGATGTATAGAATACTAAGAAATGATTTTGGACTTAATATATTCTCTCTTTTTCTTCCTACGAGATCAGGACATCTCAAAGGATATAACAGGCGAGTAGAAAAGCCAAGAACGAGCAGGTATGCAGGTTTTCACACTGGATCATCATTCTTTGGAACCTGTTACGGTAAGCAGTAGTGTCGGCACCTCAGATTGACTCATTCAAGAGAAGACTAGACACTCACAGAAGTATTATTTATTTAAACACATAAACATTGGTATAAGGAGGCACTAAATTGATATGCGCCACATAAATCATTTGATATGTGTGAGGGCTGGGATACTGTCCAGGTGCCCAAACCGAACCACGTGGTTTGCTTAGGGGCCACACCCAGAACCTTTGACCTAAAGGTCTGATCCATAAGGCAGTGGAGCAACGTCAGGAGATGCAGTCCCATGGTAGACGGTGACCAACAATTGGTTCATACGCCATTTGTTCCTTAAGGATCTTGGAGCCCATTTGCACCATTGGTTCGGAATGAGGCTTTTCCAGCTCCCTAGGTGGACTCTCCATGTCCACTAACCTGGTTATAGCACCGCATATTCGCCTTTCTTCCTCTCAATTTCGTAAACAACACCCGTGGCGCGAGAAGGTAATGAGTAGGACTTCCCTGGCAGAGGCTATATACGCGTGGCCATGTGACAGCATTTCGAGAAGGAGAGCTGACTCTCCCCACTCTCGGCTGTACCAGGACATTATTCTTAGAAAAGGAATAACATATGCTGTAGATCTTCTGTCCTTACTACACAAATCTGAATCTGAAGACCATCATCCTAAACAATTACAAAAATACCTGTCAAAAGTTGAATCCTCAACTTCGTTTATCTTCAATTCATTTTTCAAATTAAACATTACGTTAACAATAAGAAATAATCAAAATGTATTAACTTATATGGATCTGAAAAGAAAGAGAACAAAATACAACGACTTTACCATATTCCACAAATACTGTCATTCTTTTTTAATTAACGATGGAGATTTGTTTGAACAATATTTAATTATCAGTAGGTTGTTCATCAAAAATGGAGAACTATTAGAGACCAGTCAGTATTGGATAACTATTTGGTACTAGTATATGACTGTGAAGAAGTGTAGATCTATGACTATTCCACTGATTAAATCTATGAATTTAGAGGATTTGGGACGAGTACCTAATCATTAGACTATTGAGCTGATAACCAATGGCAACCACTTTCAAATTGAATTAATTTACTATTCAATATCAGAAGGGATTTTTTTGGATATTATAGTAATTTCAATAGTTGAGATCATGAGTCAGTTGAAGCTAGATCATCATGAAAAACCTGGAAGCACTGGACTGTAGTTTCATCCTATTGCGGGACTCCTCAGCAATGTGCATACATAATCCCGCCTCGTGAGATTCGAACCCAGGACGTATAGGTCTCACGCACGAACGCTTAACCTCTAGACCACTGTAATTGGTAATAAACATTTCACTCCCCACATGTTTACACTCCACAAGTCACAAATTCCTGTTAAAAATCTAGGAACTTATCTTGAAGTAATTTATTAAACTTCATCTATAGTAAATAACAATTGAAGATTGAAAGAAATCTTCAGTAAACATCTTAATCAACTTACTTGATTATGTGTTATCTCCGATAATAATGAATTTGATGTACAACATACAGTAATATGAATAGGTGGAATTTGTCGTCTTATTTTAGAAATTCTTTCAATTATATTCATTTCATTGATAGAAGAGAAAATTACTGGACAATTTGTTGATGTAACAAGAACAATACATTTTTCAATGGATCTTAATTTCAACTAGATATAATAAGAAAAGTAAATTGAATTTTACATTTATAGAAATTTCTAATGAAAATTCTCATCACAAAGTGATGAATTGAACTAATAAAGATCAGATCATACTCTATACAACTATTTCATCTCGCAGGGGGCGAGGTCGTGGATGCGCACTGTTGAGGAGTCCCACAATAGGACGAAACGGCCGTCCAGTGCTTCCAGGTTTTCCATGGTGGTCTGACATTAATCGGTTCATGATCTCAACCATAAAAAGATTCCTTATTACTTTAAAAATATGATCTTGCACAACCTTTCACCCATTGTCAGAGGTAGATAACTGTCTCACACCTTGCACGGATTGAACTTCACAAGTGAAAATACTACAATCTCCAAAAATCCCTATACTGATAGTGTAAAAATACACACTCGACCTCATATGAAATCAAATTCTGAGGTTAAAGTTCTAGTGCCGAACACAACACTGTTGAATCACCATTTCAGGATTTCAACTATCTCTACTTTAGATGACATGGCTCAGGATTGATCACAATGGCTTAGATGTATTACTTACGCCTGTTACTCCTCGTGAAAGAACACAGGGCGCTCACCAGCATTCGCCATCCAACCCTGTCCTGGGCAAACCTTTCTAGCTCCTTCCAGTTCTCATTCATCCTTTTCATATCTGATTCTATTTTCCAACGTAATGTGTTCTTTGGCCTTCCTCTTTTCCGTTCTCCTTCAGCATCCCAAGTTAGGGCTTGCCTCGTGATACAGTTTGGTGATGTTCTATCCATTTCTATCGTCTTTTCCTAATTTCCTCTTCAGCTGGAAGCTGGTTTGTTCTCTCCCACAGAAGGCTGTTGCTGATGATATCCGGCCAATGGATGTTGAGTATCCTGCGTAGACAGCTATTTATAAATACTTGTACCTTCTTGATGGTGGTTGTTGTAGTTCTCCAAGTTTCAGCTCCGTACAGTAGAACTGCCTTGACATTCGTATTGAAGATTCTTACTTTGGTATTGGTTGAAAGTTGTTTTGAGTTCCATATGTTCTTCAATTGTAAGAATGCGGCCCTTGCTTGTTGATCGATGATACTTCCTAGGTATGTGAATCATTCCACATCCTCCAGAGTTTCTCCATCGAGAGTGATTAAATTGCTGTTCTCCGTGTTGTATTTGAGGACCTTGGTTTTCCCTTTGTGTATGCTCAGGCCTACTGATGCAGTGACTGCTGCTAAACTAGTTGTCTTTATCTGCATTTGTTCATGTGTATGAGATAGGATGGCTTGGTCCTCTGAGAATCCCAAATCGTCTAATTGGTTCTGAGCTGTCTATTGTATCCCGTGCTTTCCTTCAGATGTCGACGTTCTCATAGTCCAGTTGACCACCAGAAGAAAGAGGAAGGGAGAGGGTAGACAGCCTTGTCTGATTCCTGTCCTTACTTGGAATGCGTCTGTCAGCTGTCCTCCATGCACGACCTTGCACTGTAGTTCGTCGTATGAGTTCCGGATAATATTGACAATCTTCTCAGGAACTCCGTAGTGTCGAAGAAGTTTCCATAACGTCCTCCTATCCACACTGTCAAATGCCTTTCCATAATCAATGAAGTTGATGTATAGTGACGAGTTCCACTCCACTGATTGTTCGACGATGACCCGTAGTGTCGCAATTTGGCTTGTGCACGACCGATCCCTACGAAATACAGCTTGTTGATCTCGAAGTTGGGCGTCTACTGCATCTTTCATCTGGTTCAGCAACACTCTGTTAAAGACTTTTCCTGGTACTGACAGTAGTGTGATGCCTCTGTAGTTTTCACATTTGCTCAGATCTCCTTTCTTTGGAATTTTGATGAGGTGTCCTTCTTTCCAGTCCATCGGCACTTGTTCCTCCTCCCAAATCTTTTTGAATAGAAGATAAAGCATGTTTGTAGTTACTTCGATATCTGACTTCATTGCTTCAGCTGGTATGTTGTCGGGTCCTGCTGCTTTCTCGCTCTTGATTTGTCTGATGGCCATTCTGATTCCTTCCATCGTTGGTGGATTGACATCTATAGGAAGATTTGTGTGTGCTACTTCGATGTCCGGTGGATTCACTGGAGCCGGCCTATTCAGGAGTTCCTCGAAGTACTCTACCCATCTGTTCCGCTGTTCTTGAATTTCAGTGATTGGCCTGAAATATTTGTCTTTGACCGGTCTCTGGTTTACTGTCTTTCCCTGCTAGTTTCTTCGTTGTATTGTGAAGCCGTTTCATATTTCCTTCTCTAGCGGCTTTTTCTGCCGTCGTTGCTAGTTCTTCCACGTATTTCTTCTTGTCGGCTCTAATGCTCTTCTTCACTTGCTTGTTTGCTTCTATGTATTCAGCTTGTGCTTGGACTCTCTGCTCGTGTTAGGCTGTTATTAATTGCTGTCTTCTTGTTTTTCCTTTCTTTGATCTTGTCCGGTGTTTCTATAGAGATCCATTCCTTATGATGGTGTTTCTTTAGACCCAGAACCTCTTGACACTTTGAAGTCAATGCTTCTTTGATACTTTTCCAGTTGTCCTCCATGGTAGTTTCTTCTTCTTTCAGTAGATCTTGTAAGGCTTGGAACCTATTGTTGAGAGTTGTCTTGAATTTATTGAGTTTGTCAGTATCTCGAAGGAAGGCTGTATTGAACCTTTGTAGTGTTGTTTGTCCGGTTGTCCAGTTCTTCTTTAGCTTCAGTTTTAAATTGGCTACAACTAGATGGTGATCTGAAGCTACGTCAGCTCCTCTCCTGGTTCTCACATCTTCCATTGTCCTTCGGAATTTCTTATTGATGCAGATATGATCTATCTGGTTCTCTGTAATGTGGTCCGGTGAGATCCATGTAGCTTTGTGTATACGTTTGCGTGAAATATTGTGCCTCCTACGACCAATTTGTTGAATGCACAAAGATTTGCAAATCTTTCTCCATTTTCGTTTCTCTGTCCCAGTCCATGTCGTCCCATAACATCTTCATATCCGGTGTTGTCTACTCCGACTTTGGCATTTAGATCTCCCATCAGAATAGTGAGGTCATTTCTTGGGCACTTGTCTATGATTGGTTGCAGCCGCTCCTAGAATTGATCTTTAATGTCGTCGTTGCTATCATTGGTGGGTGCATAACATTGGATAATATTGATTGCGATCCCCTCCTTCTTTGTTTTGAATGGTGCTTTGATGGTTCTGGATCCGTGAGATTCCCATCCTACAAGTGCATTTCGTGCTACTTTGGACAGCATTAGAGCAACTCCTTGAGTGTGTGGAACATTTTCCTCTTCATGACCGGAGTATAGCAGCATCTCTTTCATATTTAGCCTTTGTTGTCCACCTTAGGTCCAGTGGGTTTCGTTGATTCCCAGTACTGCCGAGTTGTATCTCCTCATTTCTGTTGCTATTCGACTGGTCTTCTCGGTCTCCCACATTGTTCGGACGTTCCATGTACCGATAAAATGTTTGCTCTGGTTGTTAGAAGGGGCATCGGCCTCGTGGCTTCCGAAGGAACTCGGCTTTCACCATGAAGCGTCATAGTTCTTCTAAATGAAGACCTTCTAAATTTCAGGGCAGAGTTTAAATGGTTTGAATAATTTTTTCTGGTAAGCGTTTATTTAGCGAGTTGGTTTTCTACGGGATGGGGACGCTAACCCCATGCCCAACCCTCCTCCTTTACCCGGTCTTGGGACCGGCAGTAACTTTGGAAGAGCTACAGGCGGAGTTGGCTTAGATGTATACACTCTATGAAATTAGAATAGCTAGATCACATTAGTTAACTTGAGATCTTAATCCATATTTCATCATCTGATATCTATGACCTACTCCACAAAACAATTTTTATTAAGAACATGCAGAAAACTCTACCTTCTTATGTATGTAGTTTAAAGTTTTTCAGACATATCCTACTTGCTATAAATGCATTTATACATACAATATTAAGAATTTATTTGTGTAATCATCTAATTACGAAGAAAAGAGAGTAGCTAAGACTTTAATTATAATGCTTAATCCTACTGCACTCAATAGAAAACAAGGCCTTACCATACATCCGACTTGGACTATCTATCCAAGCTACCATATCTAATATTATTCACATTTCACACTATTATCTTACATACAAATTAAACTCTCTCCTTTCTCACTACAAAGGTCACATTTTATCATCCCTGACCTTGCACATATACACAGTCAAGCACCCACCCACCTACATACATGTCGTTTATAAATCATCTTGACCGAAATGACATAACATTGACTGGGTGACACGGGAGCGAATCCGTCAGGGAGCACCAGTTCCCTAAAGATTACAGGTACATGTTGCTGATGAGTGCCAAGTAGCACGAAACCTAAGTACAGGGTTTCCTGTCGACTACCTCCAACCACCATCTAACATAACACTAACTTGCTTAGATCTGTTTTCATCATTGATCGCACATAATATTTTTGTGTTGTTCTGTTGTACTATTTAAACTTGGACTCATTTTGATTTGATCAGTTATTTACCCTGAAGAAGTGACTTACACTAAGTTACGAAACATCAGAAAATTTAAGTTTTCTACTTGTTAGGATATGTACAAATATATTACTTTTATTTTACTTACATCATTTTGTTTATTCAAATAATCACTTGGACAATTGTAATTTAACTTTCTTAGATCACATTTGATAACAGCAATTGAACCAGTTTGTTTACATTTATCCAAAGCTTTTAATAAATTTTTAATGTATGATGAATTTTTAGAAGGTTTATCCATTTCCATTGGATCAACAATAAACTGTTGATTAGTAGTTTGTTGATTCACATTTCATTTTTTCCAAGTGTTTCCATGTAAAACAGATCATTTAAGCATAAAAAGAAAAATAAGAAATAGACTATTGTGAAAACACTTACAGATCGAGATCATGAATCGCTTGATGTTAGACCACCACTGGAAATCTGGAAGTACTGGACGGCCGTTTCGTCTCATTGTAGGACTCCTCAGCAGTGCACATCCACGATCCCGCACGCGGGATTCGAACCCAGGGCCCTCAGTCTCACGCGCGAATGCTTAACCCTAGACCAATGAGTCGGTATCGATATGTGTTAGTGTCTAACCTCAACCAATCCGCGAAATTGCTCGACCATCTTCCATTGTACAGTTTCAGTCATAAAAACAATAATTTTATGTCTATTTTGTCCTAGTATAGAACTCATTATACTAACATGATAAATGGATGCTTAAGGTGGTTAACATTATCTGGAGAGTAAACGCTATATCGAATCATCATAGTCGTTGGTCATTACACCCATCTTATACTTGACAGACATATCTGTTGTTCATATGTCTTGGTATTCCAGATGATTAATCTAAAAGAACACTGAAGTTTATCACGATGATGATTTTATAACCAATTTTCTTTGGATATTATTTGACACTACAGATAGATGTATGAGGTTAAGCGTTCGCATGCGAGACTGATAGGTCCTAGGTTCGAATCTCACGGGGTGAGATAGTGGATGTGCACTGGTGAGGAGTTCCATACTAGGATGAAACAGCCGTCCAATGCTTCCAGGTTTTCATGTTGATTTAGCTTCAGTTGATTCATGAATTCAATTAATAAATTACTACAATCTCTATAAAACCCCTGTCAAATATATGATTGTCCATTTTTGAACGAAAACAACTGGATATTCATTCTTTTTTTCCCAGGTTCTGATATCACATGGCAAAATATTGATAATCAAAGGGATCAAATAGCTCACTCATTCTAGTTGGCATATTTACCAACCTAATATTTATTAAACCAATAGAACATTCAGATCTTATGAATAACTGGATATCTTTAGAAATGGTATTTGATAATCTAATAAATTCACATTATAAAACTCAACTAAGTCATAATATAATGTAACAATCATAAGTCATTCAATAATCATTTGGATTTAATAACTCGTAAGCCGATGGTATGCTAGGAATAAAACTAGAATAAAGTTTAGAATTCCTCATAAAATGTTACTCAATAGAAAGAAACAAATAATTCATTAATTGACTTGAACTCACTAGAAACGAATTAATCCCATGTTGTTTAGCTAATTGTTCTATTTCATTTAAATGATTCTCTTGAATTTCCATAAAACCAATACGAATGATAATATCACACCAAAATTTTGTTTCTTTGAAAGTATTTTTATATTTTATTAAAAGATCAACAGCTGATGAATCTTTTGGACATATGATAGTATCAACTAGGAAGATATTTTAATAAATACATACATACTACTTAAATATTAATTTAGTAGACAAAGACTAAAACAAAAATATTTAAGGCAAATAAAAGGGAAATCATAGTGATAGGTAGACTGATAAGTCCTGGGTTCTAATCTCGCGAGATGGGATCGTGGATGCTCATTACTAAGGATTCCCATACCAGGGAAAAAACGGCCGTGTAGTGCTTCCAGGATTTTCATGGTGATCTAGCTTCAGCTGATTCATGAATCCAACTATTAAAATTATTATAGTATCTACAATACCCCTCTCTGATTATAATCCTAATTACTGAATTATTGTCAATTATTTCAACATCAGATATCTATGATATCTATCAGTTGATTGAAGTTAGACATGAACACAATTGGATGTTGGCTCAGGAGTTTAGATGTTAAAAGTTCACGAGCGAGAGCGAGGGTCTCGGGTTCGAGTCCATCATGAGGGATTGTGGGTGCTCATTGCTGCGAAGTCGCACATTGAGATGAGGCGGCCATCCAGTACTTCTGGATTTTCAGTGGTGGTCTAGATTAGATCGACTCATGAATTCAACCATTTAAATTACTAATCTCTACAAACTGTTATTCACATATTTATGTGCTTATTGAGGATTTAGTTTATTTTTTTCTCAGCTCTAGATCATTTTATCGACTAACCGTACTGAATCCTTCAAGCCACCACATACTACGCAGAGCTGTCTCTGAATGTTAAGTGGAAACCCAATAGGGATCAAGTGTTAAAGAACCACTTGACAATATAATGACTTGAAAAGTGAACTGGCATTTCATAGTATTTCACTGCTTTTCACTACAGAAAGATAAATCCAGAGATTTTACGCTCTCTCCTTCTCTTTGATTTATATTAGTTAATAAACTTCGCTGATCCGAATTAACTGGACGTTTACTGATTTGAGAGACATTATAATGTGGTACAGTCATTCTGATAACAAGAAATTACCCAGAAAATAGAAACTCTCAATTGTTAAACTTACCGATTGTTGTAGTCCCACCAAGTAGAGCCTCTTTTGTAAAATTTATATACGCTTCTGTATCAATCGGATGGATATCTTGTATTAAGTAAGTAGACATATCAATTCCAGCTGGCATAATTAACATTCCGGTAGCATCAAGTCTTGGCGTATCCGGTTGAACTTCAATGTTTGTGCCAGTTGACCTAATTTGTTATAAATTGGAGCAACACAAATCTAACTTATCCACTGATTAATCAAATGAAGGTTAGCAAATTTGAAGATGAGGTAAATGCTAGGTGGTTGAGGTCAACTAGCAAGTCAACCGCTGACAAAATCGTACACATCAATCTTCATGATGAGGAATAACCAGAATGAGATCCAGGTAATCTTATTTCTGTCGACTCTCAGCAACTATTCAACATAAGAACAAACTACACCTTGAGTTTTGATGATATGTCTCCGAAATGATCATAGGGGAGCACATGAGGTTTATTCTTTATCTTCCTCTAGATTTTGAGTTTATATATTCCCTTATGAATGCCTTCTTTCTATTCCTTCTCAGACCATATTTTTAATGTTGAACCTTGTTTGTTATCAGTATCCGTACAGTTATCATGATTTCATTGCCATTCATCTTATTAATTTTATATTATTGTGCTTACATTTTATGATGGAGACCGAGATAACATTTGCACAAGGCTCTACGTTAACTACGACTGTCTGATATTATGATATACCAATTTTCATGTTGCTAATTTAGCCAATAAAGTTTGGTCTAAACTAGGAACTAGACAGAATGAAATTGTTTATCACTCAGCTAATTGGGGGCAATCCATCTGACGTCTTAGTATTCTGACTGGTAGGTTTTAAACTTGAAAATTTTGCATAGAGCTGTTGTTTATAGTGTATATAGTAATTGAATTAATGGACATAATGTTGCTGGTGCACACAAAGCATCGTCACACATTTGTGTTAAGTCTGTTTTACGTTCTCTATCCTTATTCACTTCCCTTCGACTCTTTTGTGTATTATATGTGTATTGTGTATTGTTTTATACTACTTATTATTATTCAGTAAACAGTTGTATTCCAGCAATTTTTACACTTATGTTGTCAGGCAATTTTGTGGTGTAAGATTCTGAAATATTTACATATACTTATAACATTTATTGTATTTATCATTATAATTACTTTATCTGATTCATCGTAGCATTTATTCTCGAATTCGTGCATTCGTTTGACCCTTGTTTAAACGTAACAGTTTCCATATATGTTTTGCTCTTAGTTCAGTTTTTGCTTGTTGATAAACTTTTACCAAGTTTGAACATAGCCAATGGCTGTCATTTTTGCAGTATCGAAGCCTATCAAAGACGTGGCAAATGCCAAAGACATCTCACAAGTTAAGGTTTGTAACTAATTTTTGTATATTATTCAGTGAAGAAAGGCTATTTTAGACAAATCGTTGCTTTATGAACTTCGATTTTACGTGTATCTCAATTAGGTGATTTGGACGCTTCGACAGACTTAACAATTTGTTATAACAAGTTTTATTGTCTAATTCTATAGAATAGCTCACCGAAACATTTAAAAAGATACCAATATTCAATTTGACTGAGAAGATAATTTGTCATTTTATCTATTACTTGATAGTTCTTAATTACCAGGAGCTTTGGAAAGATCTGGAAAGATACCTTACATGTGAATGTATTCATGTGAAGATGATGAAAGATTTCTATGACACTAAGATTTGAAAACCGACAGTAAACCTTCAAATCATTATACTTTAACATATTTGACTCATTCAAGATAATTGCTCATTGGCTGAAAGTAGATTTAAAGTCTCAAAGTTAGTTCAACATCAACATTGTCCTAATATTTCTGTTAAGTTTGTCTTACATTGTTCCTACTCGTTCTCTTTCTACTCTTTTGTATGTTGTCTTATACTACTTATTTACATTCAGTAAGCAGTTGTGTTATTGACAATTTTCACACTTATGTTGTAACGCAAGTTGTACTGTAATATTCTGAAATGTTCACATATACTTATAACGTTTATTGTACTTATCATTGTATTTATCATTATAATTACTGTATCTTAATCTCTGTAGCCGTTGTCCACAGTTTTGTGCATTTGTTTAAACGTAACAGTTTCCATATTGTTTTGCTCTTGGTTCGGGTTTCGATTGTTCATAAACTGTTATCAAATTTAGACACAGCTATCAGCTGTCTTTTGTACTATTGAAGCCTTTTTATTTTCATACTTGAAGGACGCGTTTAAACGCCTCAGGCATCTCACAAGTTGAGAACCGCTATTGTAGACGAATTGTTGATTTGGAAACTTCGGTTTTGCGCGTATCTCAATCGGGTGACTTGGACGTTTCGATAGATCTAACAATTTCAGTACAATGACATAAGAACTTCAATATGAATAGTAATAAAAGTAACCAAAAACTTTTGAATACTTACACAATTTTTCCATCCTCAATCAATATATTTGCAAACTGTATATGATCACTATTTACTAATTGTCCACCGGTTATATAAAGCTGTTCCTTCTATCAAATAAAATAACAAATAAATCAATAAATCAGTTGAATTGACTTCATTAAAGTCATATGCTTTAAAGAATCAATAACTCTGAAGATAGTTTCTGATATACTTATTTACCTACGCCTGTTACTCCCGATAGAGCATAGGCTACCGACCAACATACTCCAACACACTCTGTCCTCGGTCTCCCTTTCTAGTTCTATACCATTCTTGTTCATTCTTCTCATGTCTGTCTGTCTGTCTCCAATTCTCGATGTATTATGTTCTTTGGTCTGCCGCCTCTCCTTTGGCTTTCAGGATTCCATGTGAGGGCTTGCTTTGTGACGTAGTTCGGTGCTTTCCTCAATGTGTGTCCTATCCACTTCCACCACTTCTTCCTGATTTCTTCCTCCGCTGGGATTTGGTTTGTTCTCTCCAACAGTAGGTTGTTGCTGATATTATCTGACCAACGGATCCGAAGTATTTTGTGTAGACAACTGTTAATAAACACTTGTATTTTCTGGATGATGGACTTCGTAGTTCTCCAGGTTTCCGTCCCATACAGTAGAACTGTCTTCACATTTGTATTGAAAATTCTGACTTTGGTGTTGGTTGACAGATAGTTGTTTTGAGTTCCAGATGTTCTTCAGTTGTAAATATGCTGCTCTTGCTTTACCGATCCTCGCTTTCACATCTGCATCAGATCCACTGTGTTCATCAATGATGCTACCTAGATATGTAAAGTTTTCTACATGCTCTAAATCTTCTCCGTCAAGTGCGATTAGATTGGTGTATGTTGTATTGTATCGGAGAATCTTACTTTCCATCTGTGTATATTGAGACCTACTGCTGCTGAGACTGCTTCTACAGTGGTCTTCTTCTCCTGCATTTGTTGTTGCGTTTGCGTTAGAAGAGCTAGATCATCTGTGAAGTCTAGATCGTCCAGCAGCATCCTATTTGTCCATTGAATCCCATTCTTTTTCCCAGATGTTAACGTCTTCATTATCCAGTCGATCACCAGGAGAAAGAGAAAGGGTGAGATTAAGCAACCTTACCTGACATCGATCTTTACTTAGAACGAGTTTCTGTCATAGCCTGATATCAATATGTGAACAATTGAAAATTATTAGGAACATGACATATATTTTTGTCTCTTAAAACTCCTCTGTATCGAATAAAACTCAAGGATTTGAGATCAAATCGGTATGTTGATTTCAATTTGGGCCAATACAGAATTACTTAGGTAGTAAATCTATTCAGACTAGTGTCAAAGATCATTACATCAGAAGAAGACAAGCAAAAACAATAACAAAAACATCTAATTAATGTCTTACAATTTAGTACCTTTCCCATGAATACTATTAAAAATATATAAAAGCGGAGTGTTCTTTTAAATTCACTTGGTATTGTTTACTTGAATCTGCTCATTGATGCTTACGACTATAATTGATCAGGCTCTTATTGGAATATATGTATATTGTGCTTATTGCTTCGATGTTATCTTAATTTACAGACGTTATAAGCATTATAAGTGGATAAAGTGATGACGTTTGGAGTGAACATTACTGGGTTTGAGTCCCATAGTGAACATCAACTCAGATGCAAGTATATCTAGCTGAGAAGTCTCAAATAGGACGAAACGGGCGTCTTGGATTCCACTGCTAGCCACTAATAAGCACATACAATTACATATAACATTGACTATGTATAATCTTGATGACCAATCCACCGTTGGTTGGCGGCTCAATGGTCTAAAGGTTAAGTGACCGCGCGCGAGACCAAAGGTGCTGGACTGGGGTCACGCACACGGGATCGTGGAGGCGCATTATTGAGGAGTCCCATAGTATGATGAAACGACTGTCCGGAGTTTCCAGGTTTCCAATGGTTGTCTAACATTGATACATTCATGATACCAATCTAAGCTCAGTCATCAAGGGTTTCCATTAATTGATTCTTAACATCTCGATCATCGAAGTCAAAGAAAGATTGCATTTTACCAAACTATTTGATCACTATGAAGAGTTTATAGAGATTTTCCCAATTTTATAGTTAACTTCACGGACTGATCTTAGTTAAAAACAGAGCTTCAAAAATCATGAAGCATTTGAAAGTTGTTTCAGTTAAGTATAAGATTATTGATTAGCGTGTATCCCTGACTTCGCCATCAGGGACTAGACCTATGATCGTTAGTCTGTCAATCCTGAATCAATTCATCAGTTCTAAGTAACTACTTGATACGAGATAAAGAGTGGAGATTTCCAAACCACTGGAACTAATGTCACTTCAAGTTTCAAAAACTGATCTCCGTAGTTAACTTGAATCGAGAATTGTTAATATACAAGATAGACATTATATCTATACCTGACAATCATGTAACTTGTTCAGTTTGATTTTTATTCAAGCTATCATTTACTTTTTCAAAGTGGTGATTCCTATTCAATATATATGTCCCAATTTTCTCAGACTAATCATGTAAAAATATATCATGGCCTTGTCTACTGTTTATTTTTCTGGTTAGCGTCCTTTGATCAGTCAGTTTTCTTCGGGATGGGGTCGCCAACCCCATGTCCAACCCTCCTCCTTTACCCGGGTTTAGGACTGACAGTAACTTTAGAAGAGCTACAGGCAGGGAACCACTACAACCATCATCATGAAGCTACAAGTATTTATAAATAGCTGTCTACGCAAGATACTTAACATCCATTGGCCGGATACCATCAGCAACAGCCTTCTGTGAGAGATAACAAACCAGGTTTCAGCTGAAGAGGAAATTAGGAAAAGACGATGAAAGTGGATATGACATACATTACGCAAATCATCAAACTGCATCACGAGGCAAGCCATAACTTGGAATCCTGAAGGGAGGTGGAAAAGTGGAAGGTCAAAAAACACATTACGTCGGGAAATAGAAGCAGATATGAAAAGGATGAATGAGAACTGGAAGGAGCTGGAAAGGACTTCCCAGAACAGGTTTGGATGGAGAGTGTTGGTGGGCGCCCTATGCTCATCCACGAGGAGTAACAGGCGTAAGTATGTGAGTAAGTCTACTGTTTACAACATATTAGTGAAGTTAATACCTGAAAAGTATAATGGGAACTCTCAAGGTATTAAGTATACTTTCAATTATATTTGTCTTTCGGATAAACGAACAGGAGTCACTATAAAATTTATGTATCAAATACATTACAAGGTTTAAAAAAGAACATTTGTATCTGAGATCAAACGTATAATAAGTAATCATTGTTGATATTTTTCTAATGCTTTTTATAAGGTGGTATTGTAGTGTGAGCTACTTAAATCTACATAAGTAGTAATATAACGATGGTTAGGAATAGAATGTACTTCAGTAAAAGATCAAGAAGGTAAGAATGGAAATGGAAAGTAGTTGGTATGAAAATACAAAAACAATGAAATCTGAGAAGATGAACTAATATTTGCAAACGAAACAGTCAAGTTCAAGACAATTGATCGACAGTTTGCAAATGAAGTATTTACTGTATAGTTCTCAGATTTTAGTGAGATATTCTGTAATTTTATGCTCAGATACATCCGATTGTCCTCACTTGTATACTTGTTCATTACAGTATCGTCAAATCAATGAATAATTATAAACAGTAATTAGATCTTCACTTGAAAACATACTGGAAAGATTAACACAAGTCAACCGACCAAATATCATTATGACTGAAAGCTGAAATATATGGTCCATCTAGAATGAACCTAAATCTTATTTATATCTTATCATATATATACATAGAATTTTCTTTAATCTACTCTTATTCTAAGTTAGACATTGACACCGTTGGATGCCGGCTCAGTGATCTAGTTGATTAGGCGCCTGGCGCGAGACTGATAGGTCCTGGGTTCGGATCCCGTGGGGTGCGGGATCGTGAATGAGCACTGCTGGGGGTTCCATACTAGGACGAAACGGCCGTCCATTGCTTCCACGTTTTCCATGGTGATCTAGCTTCAATTGACTCATGATTTCAATCAGTGAAATTTCTGATTCCAAGTGTCAATACAAAGTAAATAATCTGAAATCTCTTCTAAGGAATCTAACATATCATTCAACTCTTAGAAATTATCATCAAGATGATCTTTCAGATGATGGAGAAGATTTTTAATTCAAATGAATGATTTGAATAGAATGTTTCATCTACTTGAAATGTATAATTGATAATGTTATTCAGAAGAATGATGAAAACTCCACGACTAAACCGTCCAAATGATAGAACAAAACTCCAACAAGATTACTTTGTTACAATCATAAACTAAATTGTTATTGATTTGTATTAAGAAATAAACCAGTGGTTATTAAATCAATATCATAGTAAAAACTAGGTTGAGAACTGTATAGATGAACAAGTAGAAAGATCAATAGAGAAATGTAAACACAACAAAAGTACAGAGGGCAGCTACCCGTGCAATTCGAGAACTCCGGGGTTTACCATACAAAGAGCGGTTTGAAAAGCTGGACTAAGGAGAAATCTAATTTTGATGTACAGAATACTGAGAAATGATTTTGGATCTAAATTATTCTCCCTTTTTCTTCCCACTAGATCGGGGCATCTCAGAAGACATAGCAGGCGAGTAGAGAAGTCAAGAACGAACAAAATATCCATGGCGTACAGGTTTTCAAACCGAGTCGTCAATACTTGGAACCTGATGCTCGAAGCACTGGTGTCTTCACCTTTAATTGACTCTTTCAAGAGAAGACTAGACACTCATAGAAGCATACTAGAAAAGTAATAATACAGGCCGTAGGCCTTCTATCCTTACTACACAAATCTGAATCTGAAATCATCATATGGAAATATTATAATATACATTGTGAAATTCACTTGGTATTGTTTGGCTTGCATCTTCCCATTGAGGTTTAAGACTGCAATCGATCAGCCTGTGGCTATCAAGACTCAGTAGCCGAGTGGATAACGCGATAGTGTTTGAAGCGAATGGTACCGGGTTCGAGTCCCAGAGTGAACAGCAACTATGAGAAGCAGGTAAATCCAGCTGACGAGTCCCAAATAAGACGGAACGCACGTCCTGTATTCCACTGTTAGCCACTATCCATCAATGCTTACATTGTGAAAGATTAGAAGGAAAAACTTTACAAGAAAATAGTACAATATTCAGGAAAGCATAAATCTGAAAGAACGAAAAAAAGTGAATGCATAAGTGGGATGTAAAGCAATAAAGTGAAGGATTAAAAAAGTTCATTAATTCATATTATTGGGATTGATGTGTAGTACAGTCAATCAGTGATCCTAGTTACTGTTTTGTTGTATATTAAATAGGAAAATCAATTAAAATGTCAATTATCAGTATAGAGTTGTGGAGATTATTAAGTTATTGATTGAGGTCATGAACCGGATGATGTTAGACTACCACTGAAAATCTGGAAACACTGGACGACCATTTCGTCCTATTGTGGGACTCCTCAACAGTGCTCATCCACGATCCCACTCGCGCGATTCAAACCCAGGAACCTCTGAGCCACTGAGAAGGCATCCAATGGTGTTAATGTCTAACCTCAACCAATCCACAAAATTGCGTGACGATCTACCATTGTACTGAGGTAAATATTTGTCTCTACTCGACACATAATAACTCCACTGGTCACGGCTTCTCATTAGAACTCTGAGAAGTCACTCACAAAGTTAGTCTTTAGTGAGTACATGGTAATTATTAGTAAAGGTTTGTGAAGATTATTAAGTTATTGATTGAGATCTTGAACCGATCGATGCTAGACCACCATTGAAAACCTGAAAGCAATACTTTTAGATAAGATTTAGGTTCATTCTAAATGGATCATAATAATTTGGCTTAGATTTCTCCATTTAGTTCTGTTGTTTAATATTTCTAATTCATGTGTAGTTGTAATCTGTTTTCGAACAGTATCAATTCATTGTACATAAGTTATTTGTTAAACACATTTATTGATTATCTGTCTATATATTATACATATATAAACTACATCATGAGACAAGCCTTAATTTGGAATCCTGAAGGGAAACGAAAAAGAGGAAAGCCAAAAAACATACTGAATCGAGAATCGGAAACAGACATGAAAAGAATGAATAGCAACTGGAAAGAACTGGAAAGGATTACCCAAGACAGGGTTGGATGAAGAGTGTTAGTCTGCGATCTGTAATCCTCCACAAAGGGTAGGAGGCGTAAAGAAGTAATACATATATATTACACTTTTATATAAAGATTTACTAATGTGAATATATTTATTTCGATCAATTTTATATCACGGTTCATTAAACTGGTTGGTCTTCTTCCATTTGTACTGAACTAGATGTAATATATATGCATAATATGTACCACATACTGTGAGGTTGTACTCGCAACAGCAGGTTAATGATGTAATTAGTAATTAACGTAAATGAAAACTACAATTCATTGATTCATTAACTAATTCAATATGAAAGGGGTTTTGTGAATATTATAGTAATTTCAATGATTGAGATCGTGAGTCAATTAAAGCTAGACCATCATGGAAAACCTGGACTCCTCAGCCGTGCGCATCCACGAGATTCAAACACAGCACCTATCAGTCTCGTGCGCGAGCGTTTAACCACTAGACCACTGAGCTGGCATCCTACGGCGTTAATGTCCAACTTCAACTAATCTATGAAATTGTGCGACACATCCAACATTGTTATCCGTGAGTTACTACCTCACAACTGACTCGGCTGAACTGCACTGGTCACTGCTTCTTCCTGCGAGTGGGATCGTGGATGCGCACCGCTGAGGAGTCCTACAATAGGATGAAACTGCCATCCAGTGCTTCCAGGATTTCCATGATGATCTAGCTTCAATTGACTCATGATCTCAACTATCTGGATTTTTACTAATAAATATAAGTTCCTTCGTGAAAGGATAGCAGCGATATCGTTAATTTATTCCATATTTCCACAATAATCTATTCTATTATTTTATTTATTGAAAAATTCATTACAAAGACAGCCAGTAGAGGTTAATACAAGATTACTATTATTATAAATGACTTTATGAAAATGTCATATAGTACGAGGGTAAATTTAATTGTGAACGGATTTCTCAAATTAGATTATAATAGCTGATCATCAACTTCGCCTGCAGCTATTCTACAGTTACTACCGGTCCCAAGCCCTGGTAAAGGAGAAGGGTCTGGCATGGGGTCAGTGACCCGATCTCGTAGAAAACTCACTAAAAACCGCCAACTAAGCTGTTCATCATTAACCGTTTCGTTAAGTTAACACCAATACATAACGAAAATTCTCGTTCAAATATATTCAGTAGTTTAATTGAAATGATTCCGAAAAGTAACAAGGAGAACAAACCTGTCCAAATGACGAAAACTGAATGTCTTGTGTTGTATTGCCAAGGATTTATTATCATTAACAAACATTCAAATCTATTTTATTTACCTCTTCCATTTAAGCTGTTATTACTGGAATATTCAAGATGCCTACTGTTTCTAACAATGAATATATTTTAGTGTCACTTAACCTGGGGATTGTAATGAGAAATATAATCCACTGACATCAATTGATACCTTAGGTTTTAAGTCATTCTATCTAAATTTCATACCTATTATATTGCACAATAAGATAGTCATTTGACAGTATCGTCGTTTGATAAAAAAATGAACTAATATAATCACTCATTTGGTATTGTTTGTTTGAATCTTCTCAATGATGTTTAGCACTGTAATTGATTAGTCTCTTATTGGAATATGTGCATACATTGTACGGATTGCCTCAATATTGTCTTAATTCACAAGCATTATAAGCAAAGATGGATGATAGCTAGCAGTGGAATCCAGAACGCATGTTTCTTCCTATTTGCAACTCGTCAACTGGATATACCTGAATTTCAAAGTTGATATTCATTCTGGGACTCGAACCCAATACTGTTCGCTTCAAACGCCATCACGTCATCTACTTAGCTACTGAGTCCTAATAGTCACTTGCTTGTGCAATGGGGTGAAATTTTTAAATTCACTTGGTATTGTTTACATGAATCTCCCCCAATGATGTTTAGCACTACAATTGAGTAGTTTCTTATTACCATATATACATCCTGTATGGATTGCCTCAATATTGTCTTAATTCACAAGCATTATAAGCAAAGATGGATAATGACTAGCAGTGGAATCCAGAACGTGTGTTTCGTCCTATTTATGACTCGTCAACTGCATCCTAGAGTTAATGACTACTACTGTTAAAATGATGATTGAAATATAACAATAAAAAATGTTTTATTACAATAAACTAATAAAACAAAACTTGTATTCATTATTTCAGCTGAATATTCTCTTCATAAACTAAACTGAAACTCATTAGTTCTATGTATATTTTACATTGAAACAAAAGATTATGATGATTTTATGACCTAATTAACATGTTATACATCGTTTATCGATTTCAACTATACTGTGATCATAGAAGAGGGTAGTAATCAAAAGCTTTTTTCTTAGTAGTATGGTTATTCTTTTTTACTTATTGAATAAAAATTTCAACAGTTTGTTAGATACAAATTGTAACTTAGTCAATCAGTCATTAACAACGTAGAACTTCGTACGTACGTATATCAATTCGAGTTACCATACCACATTAGTACACAGATATAATTATCGATTAAAATCCCATAGTGATAGAGCTAGTAAAAGTATCAGCAGTAATCGGAAACATTAGGGTTTGGAGATGTTATTCAAGGAGTATAATCCAGTGAAGTAAATTTGTAAAGAGAAAACAGAAAAGGGACATGAAGAATTCAGAAGATTAGAATTTGGGAGAACTCAAAGAGTGGATGCACATGCGCCATT
>NW_026137076.1:0-54246 GCF_000699445.3 Schistosoma haematobium
TCAAGATTTTCAAGTTTTTATCTTTGCGCTGATGATGTCGTTCAGACGAACGATGAAAAATCCGTAATCAAACCATCTAGCTCAGAGAACAAAAATCCATCGAAAAAAATGTTCCACACTTCAGTAGTTGAGATCATGAGTGAGTTTAATCTAGACCACCATGGAAAACCTGGAACAACTGGACGGCCGTTTCGTACTAGTATGGGACTCCTCAGCAGTGCGCATAACGACCCCGCCTCGCGGGATTCTAACCCAGGACATATCAGGCTCATGCGCGAGCGCTTAACCACCAAACCACCGAGCTGGCCGGCATCCAACGGTGTTAATGTATAACTTCAAGTAATCCACGAAATTGAGCGACACATCCACCACTGTTATCAGTGAGTTACTATCTCACAACAGACCTGGTTGAACTCCACTGATTACGACTTCTCACTAGAACTCCAGAATATACATCTTGAAGCCATTCACTAGTGAGCATTTCATTGTTTTTTTCATTTCAACACAAATCATTCTTTGTTCTCATATTTTTTCTAAGATCTTCATAACCTTCTACCTCCAAACTCTTTACTTTCACTTTATGATATATACTGCTTATATCAGTAACCTATACTGCTATTATACTTTTTTTTATAAAAAAAACACTTCTGATACTTTGTTAAATTGATCTGTTTCTCTTCTTTATCTCATTCAATCATCATTATGTACCAAACCCCCCCCAAAAAAATGATTGATTCCATCTTTCAATTCTCACTAGACATGAATCAGAGAAATCATAATGAAATACACCATGACAGGATAATAATTTTATACTTTTCTATGTCTATGATGATTGTAATCGAGTTACCTTCTTTTTTCTCAAATGGTTGTTTTAATTAATGCTACGATGGATTTAATTTATACGCTAAAATCAAACATGATGAATACATATCTATCTATAGATCTTTTTTATTTGAATTAGAAGCGTTCTTCTATTGTGAATAAAACAAATGTTAATTGATGAAGAAAGATATCAAAAAGGATTAATGTAATGTCAGGGTTGAATTATTTCAAATGTGCTTGCCTATTGAAGCGTTTCTTTTTTTAATCTTGTTTAATGTATAGAGGCCACCAAATGCCTTAGTACGGCCGAAGGTGTTGAGAGTTAGTTCTTCTTCTCGAAATACTCTCATGTGGTCACGCGTATACAGCCACTGGTAGGGAACACCTACTTACTGCCTTATCGTGGTAGGGGTGTTTGTTTTGCAAAATTGAGAGGATGAAAAAAGAATATCCGGTGCTTTAACCAGGTCGGTGGATATGGAGGATCCATCTTGGGGAGTTGTAAAACCGTGATTCCAAATCAATGGTATACATGGGCTCCAAGATCCTAAAAGAACAAATGGTGTGTGAGTCTATTGAATGTGTCATAGGTATTTGTAGTTTGACAACAGTTTAACCAGCAACACCTATGATTGAATCGTGCCCATACAGTGGTCAACGGGTAGCATGGAACTGCATCTCCTGACGCTGCTCCACTGCCTTATGGACCAGGCCTTTGGGTCAAAGGCTACGGGTGTGGCCCCTCAAGTAAACCACCTCCTTCGGTTTGGGAACCCGGGCAGTATCACAGCTCATACACAAAGTAAATGAGTTCCATGGTGCTTATGTATTCGGTGCCCCTTTGTACCAATACTTATGTGTTTAAATAAATAAATAGTAATTTCAATAGTTGAAATCACGAGTCAATCAAAGCTAAACCACCACGGAAAACCTGAAAGCACTGGACGGCCGTTTCGTCCTGTTGTAGAACTCCACATCAGTGCGCATCCATGATCTCGCCTCGCGAGATTCGAACAAGAAACGTATAGGTAAATGGAATAGTGATTGTGAATGATATACATATTTCTATGTTTAACAATATACACTTCCTTTTGTTTTCTGAACCTTGTCTCAAAACAATTGGCTTATTGTTTATGGAAATGAGACTGCATAAAAAATAGATGTATGAAACAAGTTTGAAAGAAACTGATATATAAATAGTCTTGAGATGGTGGAGAAGATTTGTAGCTCAGGTGAACGATTTTAATGGAGTTTTGTTCTTTGAGCTTGATGGTTTAGTCGTGTAGTTTATGTGCTGATGATGTCTTTCAGAAGAACGATGAAAGCTGAACGACCATACCATTCAGCCCAAAGAACAAAACTCCATTAAAAATAAAAATAGTCTGTTCCACTTTAAATTAACAATTTAAGATCACTTAATCATATACTTCATGATCTCAACAAAAAACTTAACAATCTCCACAACCCCCATACTGATAATTAACATGTGCTCACTAGTGACTAGCTTCGTGAGGGAATTCTCGGAGTTCTAGTGAGCAGTCGTGACCAGTGGAGCTAGTCTGTGTCGGGTAGAGACAGGTATCTACCTCAGTACAATGGAAGGTGGTCGCGCAATTTCGTGGATTGGTTGATGTTAGACACTAACACCATTGGATGCCGGCTCAGTGGTCTAATGGTCAAGTGTTCAGGCGCGAAGCCAGTAGGTCTTGGGTTCGAATCCCGTGGGGTGCGGGATCGTGGATGCGCACTGCCGAGGAGTCCCATACTAGGACGAAACGGCCGTCCAGTGCTTCCAGGTTTCCAACGGTGGTCTAACATCAATGAATTCATGATCTCAACCAAAAACTTTACAATGTGTTGTTCAGTTAGTCTTCTTTTAAGAATTTCTTCGAGTTGACTCATGTCTTCTATTTGACGATATTTAACTGGAGTTTACTACTAATGACAGTTTCCTTATGTTGTATTATTTTAAACGTATAAGTAAATTGTTTTCTGATAATGATTACAGAATGAAGTGTAAATTAAATAAATGAATTGGCTGATACATAATTGATAGGTTGTCGTGTCTAGTATGATATCAAGTTCATATGGTTTAGTCTACCTTCCAGATAGACTGATTTACTTATTCTGTTCTATGTCACATTTTGACCTTGTTAATCATTCAATTATTAAACTTGATTGCTTATATGAAAATCCGCCTGTAGCCCCTCTGGAACCACTGCCGATTGTAAGCCCGGATAAAGCAGGACGGTTGGGTATGGGGTTAGCGACCCCATTCCGTAGAAAACTAACTCGCTAAAAATAATCTGATTAGAAAAAAATTATTCAAGCCATTTGGATCTGTCTAAGGAAAATACTTCCGGTCTGTTGGCCAGACACTATAAGTAACAACCTACTGTGAGAGAGAACAAACTAAATCCCAGCGGAGGAAGAAACCAGAAGGAACCACTGCAAGTGGTTGGGACCGAAATACATGACAAGGCAAGCCCTCACATGGAATCCTCAAGGCCAAAGGGAGTGAAGAGGAAGATCAAAGAACATATTACGGCGAGAAATGTAGACAAACATGAGAAGAATGAACAACAATTGGATAAAACTAGAAAGGAAGCCCCAGAACAGAATGGGTTGTAGAATGCTGGTCGTTGGCCTATTCTCCATTGGGATTAACAGGCGTAAGTAAGTAAGTAATGTGTTCATTGTTCACCCTATCCATTACATGTCTGTAACTTATTTTTCGTCTGAATACAATTATCGGGTCACGCTTGATCAAATCAAGTTGGCTTTCTCGCCTTCTATCTCCTTTTCGTATTCTTCACTTCAACGAATGCTTGAAATAACTACATTGAATGCAACCAATATTTGACTTCTTATTACTACCGTCATGCAAACGGGCTTAGCTCAAAGAAAATATGGAGTTATATAGAAGATTTATGTTCATAACATATTCGTATCATCAAACCAGAGTCAAATCAGAGCCACAAAAAGGTAATGAAGATAATAGTACCATGGATATACTGTTTTTGAAGTTAGGAACAAAACATAATAAGATGTGACAGTACTTCCTAGTTACTATTATTAATAACTTTATTCCGTATCAGATTTTTGGTACAATATAGAATTCTCAGCACAAAGAGTTTCAACAAGCATACCTTTCTTATTTCTTGATCGATCCTGACGATAAGTATTGATTGACCGCCAGTTAGATGTTAGCAGTTCAGGAATTGACATTTGAATATTGGTCATTCTCTTCACAACAAATTATCAGCCACTGCGATGACTGGGATTGTACTTTTTTGTAAATTGTACAACGAAAGGTCGTAAACTTTTCATAAACACGCCTGAATAATTTATGCGAATAATGGATGTCATTATGTATTACAGTAAACAAAAACAATTAATTTGTTGAAATATCTAGATGGGAAGAACAGGTAGCCCAGATATTCTTTGTGGTAATGACACTTTACTAACTGACATTATCTCTGGATTACTTTGAATTGAGCATTTAAGACAAATTTATTGATAATGGTAAACATAAATGGCATAAGCGGAGGTGAAATCATTTTTCAGCTCAATATGATTCACAGAATATACACAATACTACATGTAGTTATCATTCATTAAAAAAATCTAGGTTCATAATAACAAGAAGAAACCACTGCCAAATACCTTAGGAAAACAACTGGCGCATTAGGACAAGAAGTCTTTGTTGAAAGTGTAAAAGTAATAGAGGATTAGTGTCACATCATAGCATATCAGAATACAGAAAATGAATGAGAATCAAGTTAAAAAATCATTGCGCTGGCTAGTAGTAGTATTCAGTGTTTTTCAGTTTGATATTCCACTCGAACACTCATATCTTGCTAATGTGACGAGTATTCGTCTATTGACCTTTAAGTATTCTCACGTTCAAACCACAAAGAGAATTCGTGCTGACCTCTGTTTCCCAATATTTGAAGTATGGTCTATTGTCACTGTCCTGATGTAATGTCATATATAAATGACTTAACCGAATGAATAGTTCACTTAAGACCCTTAAAGAAATAAGCATCGGATTCAGAGAGTGTGTAGACCTTGAAAAGTAGAGTTCAATCATAAACACTTATCAAGTATATGTTACATACATATATCAAATGCTCAAGTTCAAAGCTTATCCACTGCATAGTATACACAGAGTCATAAACACAGTAGGCATTATTATCGAGTCAGCA
The DNA here is from genome assembly GCF_000699445.3 of Schistosoma haematobium. Classification (NCBI taxonomy): domain Eukaryota; kingdom Metazoa; phylum Platyhelminthes; class Trematoda; order Strigeidida; family Schistosomatidae; genus Schistosoma; species Schistosoma haematobium. The sequence goes on from NW_026137076.1 coordinate 5,031, forward strand.
TAGAATTTAAACACCCACAGTATTTTTGCATTATCTAACAAGGTTTTTTATAATCCACAATTTACGACAGAATGATGGATTAGCGTAATCTCAGTCAACTGAGTACGTTATTTCATGGAACTTAAAAATATCATCAATGCCTTATCAAATGCATTTAGGTGTGGTATATGGGACGTCTTCCTTTTAGAAAACTACCTTAAACAGTTTCAGCACCAGAATATTTGTATCATTTCATATCAGTTTTTCTAAGTATCTAATACTGCGATGAGTTCGGATATCGTATGTTACTTTTCTTTTCTTCACTTTAACTAATTTTAAGGATTAGAATATAAGACTAACGATAAATTTCAACCAGAATAACACTGTACGTCTAGAAATCTAATGAACTTTCAGCTGACCACATCCCTAGGCTGTTTTCATATAATTATTGGGGAACCCAAATGTTTTCTATCATTTCAGATATGATATGATGGAAAGAAAAGTCTAAGTTAGATTGATTTTACTCATTATGAGTTTTGGTTCAAGATTACTTCCATTTTGATTTAATGGAATGATTACTCAATGTAGTCTTCTTGTTTTCTTTTCTTGTATGATATTGTATTCTGTATGATATGCGAGATATTTTTGTATTCCATTGACATGAACTATGCTCAGTATGTGATTTAATCCTAATTATTAATCAAAATGGGTGTACAATCAATATATAAATGAGTGTATTTTCTACTAGTTGTCGTCGTCATCGTGTTTTGGGGCTAATAAATCTTCACTTATACCAGTATTTGTGTTCTTACTTTCACATCGTGGGAATTGCAGAGGTTCCTCGTTCCGAGTATAAGTGATCAGCGTTTTTCCAGCACAGAAATCAGCGACGACCAAATATAACAAGATGAAACATTCTTCCTTGTAAGGATTACAGCGACTCACATGCAAATGAGTTTAGTCTCATCTAACGCAGTTAAGCCCTTTTGCTAACTCATTTAGCGGACAAAGTCATACGCACTATATCAATTTATTGTACCCTTATTATTTTGTGCTTGTATGAAATACGTATGCTTGAATATTGCTTATGGCCTACGCATTTATTCACTCTGCTAATCTTACTACTAACTGATTATTTGATTCGATTACCCATTCATTTCACATGTTATATATATGTCCATGTTATTCATATTCAACACACGCACTCACTCACACTCTCGTCTCGCTCTTGCTCTGGCTCTCGCTCGCTTGCTTGCTTGCCTTTTGGCACAACTCTTCTATGCTTGTTTAACGCATCTGTACATTTGGATATATGTGTGTGGTCTCGTAATAAACGTAATCAACACTTCGTATTTGCCTTCTGGTTAATAAACCGTTGGGACGTTATATAGAACGGTTATCAAGACGAACTGTATACGAAGTTTAATGATTATATCGAATACCGACCACCACAGGATATTGAAGTATAAACAATACATAGAGCGTAGTACTACTGTTATGTCTCGACAAGGATAATGATTGGTAACTTTTGGGATCCATTTATGGACCAATACTATGAGTATATTTTTATTGTATAATTGGTAAATAACTAAACCATTCATATTCGTGTTCCTCTTATTATGAGTTTCATTTTGATCTATGAACTATTACTAAACAATTTACCATTCTTGAGTTATGCCCAGTTTATCAAATACTACCTCCCACATTCACAGCCACATTTGGCTACGTCCTGAACAAATTTTGTTTCATATTTTATTGGTACGTTGTGGTCTGTTTGATTGGTAATGATTCATATTGCAGAGGCTGAGATTGGAGTTCTGGACTTAACTAGGCAGGAAGCAAGTGGACATGTAAGACCATGTATAACCTTGAGATTTTAAATGTTTGCCAAAATGTATGTCAAAATTTGCAGTAAATTCTTGCAGTTATCTACTCAAGAATGTTGAATAGTTCGTTGATTTTTTTTCAAATTCTCTTGTGATTTTCTTAAGAACACCGATTAGTCAAAGTATTTTTAGTAGTTTTAAGGCATCTGGAGTTAAGTTAACCGGACCTCCTAATAAAGTGACTTTGTAATGTAAGTACAAATAGTAGTGTGATTGATAAACAACAATAGGAACGATAACATCTTCAACAAATGATATAGACTACTACCTATAGGTATTAAGTAGCGTATAATGGCAAGACTAATTTATGGACGAGCAAATCAGAACCGTGTTAGAGATGTCAAGGTTACGGCGCCAACTTCAGTGCTTAATGCTAACGTACGATCGGTCCACAGGGAATTTGGTAGAAAACGTGATAGTTGAGTGGCTATAACAAATAAAGCGGTGAGACTATAATTTGTGGACGAATCAATCAGGTATAAGATAATAGATCTCTGATTCTAACGCGAAAGCCTTTCATCTATTTGACTAAATAGATTTCTGGCATTATAGCTGATGTCAGTTCATGATGAAAACCCTACATATAATTCCTAACTAAGGCAAATTATGACAATTATTGCGAACTGGATACTAAAAGCACCACTAACACTGGCTGCAACCAGTCACTACAATATATACGGATGTTTGCAAAGCGTACAGACTCCTACATAGGCTTAGTTATGTATATCATGTCGTTATCCACAAGTGGCATTTTGTGTACTCAACAATCGGAGTGCACATAAACAATGTTGAAGCTATGTGGTCGAGGCTGAAAGAGTATTTGAGAATTTATCATGACTCTGGAGGCCGATTATTCTGTAGCCGTATGGATAATTTCCTCTACTGCATGCATAACGATTTTAGAACCTCTGAACCTCCTTCTAACCCTGATAAGTTTTTGAACCATGTATAAGATGTGTATCCACTTTATTTCTTTGGTTTTGTATAACACCTTTTTTTCTATACTTACTGTTTGCTGAGTGACTAATATTTCCGGAAGTCACTTAAGATTCGTTCAAAGGTCGTCCATAAATTAGAATCTCGCCGTGTGTAATAGATTAAAATCTATTCCATGAAACGAAAATAAAATCGATGGATTATTTCTTAATCAAGGAATCTTGAACAAGAGTTTTATTGTGTTAGTAGTTCAACTTTTCAAGATTAACAACCTATACCCTTGAGTAACACAGTATAAGAGGGTATTTGACAGCTAATGAGGTAGGAATATATTCACACGACATTTTGAATTATTATTCTAGTATGTGTTCTGCATATTTTACCAAGTGTACTACCAAGTTTATTTCATTTTCAGACTGATTGTGAAATAGTTTTAGTTACAACCTGTTATAACCTTGGATGTCTGACTTTTCTATCACGCGACTTATCAACCAATTAGGATCCGGCTTACACAATCTTCGCACTATGCCAAACCAATGACGTTCAACCGGTATGAGCAGTTTAGCGTCCTTATTGGTTCTATGTCCTTTTAGCCCCTCCACTTGAGTCCAGAACACAATACCAGCTTCTGCAATATGAATCGAATCAGAGCAGATCGTTTACTTCAGACATACCCGGTTTATATATCAATCAGACAGACCACAATGTACCATAAAATAGAAAATAACATGTGTACACAAATAAGCCAAAAAGTGGCTGTGAATGAGGGGGACAGTAATTAATAGACTGAGCATAGCTCAAGAATCGTAAATCGTACAATAATAAAATATAGGTCAAAATAAAGTTTATCATAAGAGGAATATAAATATACATAATGTAATTGTTGAGTAGTTATACAATAAGAATATTTATAGAATATTAGTCCATTAATAGTCCTCGTGAGTTACCTGTAATTTAATCTTCACTGGGTTATAACACAACCTGAATACGATCATTAGTTATTAATTTCACAAATTAATAGAAATATGGTGCTTAATGTAACACTGTGGTGAATATTACTTATATCGACTGTCATAAGTAGTATGTAACACTAGGCACATGTGAAATGCCTAACAGTAGATGATTAAAAAGATCGAACTGAACAGAACAGAAAGAGAAACAAAGAGGAATTGAAATAAAAACAACATTGAAAGAATCATGAAGTATGTAAAAGGACAACTGATGGAATATACGCAAATGATGTATTTAATGCATGAGTGTTCACTCACCACAACAGTAGTACTGATGGTATACAGCGAAGCTTTTTCTTTATTAGTGTTTGACCCTTAATTGATTTCACTTAAAATACATACCCCCACATTTCATTTCATCAACATTCATTAACATTATATCATTTCTTATAATGCAAATTCGAAAACACTAAAATACAACATGTTTGAAGATCATACAGATTTTCAGCATTCATATATTAGCAGAAAACATGAAGAGTATAGTACATGTATATGGAACTTGACCTTTGGGTAAGGTCTCTGAATAACAAATGACTCAACATTTATAGTCAAATAATAATGTATACCATACAAGAACACATACACCTCAACAACGGGTACATTCGAAGTACTACATGCTCACTTTCATGAAAATAACTGCAATAGGTCTCCAATGGTAATCCTAAGAACATATATTTGTTTAGATGCTCACAAAATACTTAACCTTATTAAAACGACATTGTACTGGCTTAGCTTCGTTAATCAATCACCTTGATAACCATCGTTATATACATCTCAGTTCTGTGTGAAACCAGACGGCAGTAATAAGTGACAACTACAATTTATTAGCAGATAGCATAGACAACAAAGTTATAAGCGTATCAAACGAATTGGAAGCAGAGAGGTGAATTTATGTGTATGCGAGTAAATACAGAGGTGAATTTATAGTCAAATTGAATAAGATGCAACTAATCAAGGTAAAGGCTAATCATAGGATTCAAGTACATATATACATAGGAAAGAGAATGATTCATCGAGTGATATTTAAGCGATTAACATTTTAGTTACATAGAGCTATATATGCATAGGTTGTCATATGTGGATCAAGTGTATACATTTATACGGACAAATACAAAGAAATAGACGAATTGTTACTGCTCGAACAACGTTGTCTGTTAAGGTTAGTTAACAAAGAGGGATTAACCAGAATTTAATCATAATTGAAATTGATTATAGGAGAGTTTCTTTAACATATTAGCTGGTTAAACAAAACGTCGGCTGGATAGAAGATATGAATTGTTAGTTGTGCTGACCTCCTCGACTATACTTATTATCAGTGTCAATGATATAATATACAGTAATGTTTGGATTATTGAATGAAATCTAAACAGAAGATGCATTCATTCATAATAAGAATATGACTTCATGCTATGTTATAGTAATCTATTTCTAACATTAAGCAAAATGATACATAAATTTAAACTCTGTACACAATTTCCCACGAACTTCCTTTTTGTAAATCATTTTTACATTGTAAAACATTTCGAGAACTAGTTTTTGCTTGTCTTTCATGTTTAAGTTACCGTAATGCTCCATTGATTAGTTAATATAGTGCACATGTACGTAATTTGTCCAGGAGCTCCTCTGGGGCTACTTTCGATCCCAAGCCCGGAGAAAGGAGGAGGGTTAAGCATGGGTTAGTGATGCCAACCCGTAGAAAAATAACTCGCTAAAAAATGGTCCACGGGTGAACTCGAGGAAGCCCTAACAAACTCAGAAAGAGTCGAAGATATTTCATCCAATCATCATTTGGAAGAATATTCCGAAATCCCTACGTGTAGCTTTTCTATTCAATTAATGCTAATAAACCCCTGTATGTGGATTGGATAACTATAATGATGATTTCGTTTTTATTAAAAACTATAAATACCTAACGGTTCTGTACCATAAATGACACTGTTAGGAATAACGTTCGTTCCACTTGTCTTCTGTGTTCTCATTCGCAACTTAGGAGGGTTCTAGCATTCGACTGCTCAAGTTATACGTAGTATATTAAGAATGTGAACTCTAGATATAACAATTAGCATATGTGGTCCTTATATGATTGCACTTGAGTGTTAATGAAACTAATGATACAATATAACTAAGATGTCAATGGTATTACTTAGAAACAAATTCATTACTTTCAACGTTGACAACTTACACAATAAGCACAAAAATTCAATAATAGTATTAAGAATATGTACTTATAGTTGTTCGTATTTAAGATTAAACTGGTCAGTTTGATTCCCAGAAAAACTCATTACTTTATTTTAACTGTCTATATACCTGATTAACAAGTCTGAATTGAGATGAAATTTCTATACTAAGACCACACTATTATCATTCAACACTTCATATACAATCTTTTACAGTATAAACCTATTTCACTATTTAAGTTATTTATATATATCAAATAAGCTTGAATTATTTTTTATGGTTAGCGTTGTTTTAGTTAGTTAGTTGGGTTCGCTAACCTCATGCCCAACCCTTCTCCTTTATCCGGGCTTGGGACCGGCAGCAGCCCAAGATAGGGGTCCAGGCGGAGTGTTGAGATCAGTTGGCCAGACACTATCAGTAACAATCTACTGTGGGAGAAAACAAACCAGACCCCAGGAATGGAAGAAATCAGAAAGAACCACTGCAAGTGGATAAGACACAAATTGAGGAAAGCACCCAACAGTATCACAAGGCAAGCCCTCACATGGAATCCTCAAGGCCAAAGGGGTTGAGGAGGAAGATCAAAGAACATATTACGGCGAGAAATTTAGACAGACATGAGAAGAATGATTAAAAATTGGATAGAACTAGAAAGGATGGCTCAGGACAGAGCGAATTGTAGAATGCTGGTCGTTGGCCTATTCTCCATTGGGATTAACAGGTGTAAGTAAGTAAGTAAGCAAATTATATCCATCTAAATGCAAACACTAGCAACTTATTACATAAGAATATAAAATCCCTCTTTTTATAGAAGAATATTAAATTATTATTTTATATAGACATATTATACAATTGATCATAAATCATAGATTAGAACCAGTATCATTATAGTCTTTTATAAATTTTCTAAATGAAAAATTTAATCTCTCTACATAATTTATTTTTTGAAGCTCATTTATACTACTAACAAAATGAAGCAGTAGTATAAATGTTACACCAAAAAGTATGCAAAAGGCTTATTATATGGTAAGAATACAGTGATAGGTTAAAACATATGTAGATATAGATATGTAAATATTGATTAACGTTCTATATTAGAAAACTGACGTGGTGCAGGACGATTGGAATAATTCACTTTTGACATTGGTCTTGTTGTTTGTTGTTGTCCTTGTTTATTATCCAAAATTACATTCGATATTGACCGGTGATTATCTTTACGATCTATTTGTTCTTGTAATATATTTTCTAATTGATTAATACGTTGATCAGCTTCTCCATAAACTTGTTGAAGTTCTTGAATTCTTTTAATTGATTGTTTACTTTTAATGAATACTGTTTCTGGAATTTTAAAAAAGAAAATAATAGTTCACTTCAAAACAAATTCATTCTGCCTGGAGCCCCTTTTGGGGTTACTGTCGGTCCGAAGCCCGGATAAAAGGAGGAGGGTTGGGCATGGGATTAGCAACCTTATCCCGTATAAAACTAACTCGCTAAAACAATGCTAACCAGAAAAAATAAAAATGTTTAAAAGAAAATGATATCATAAGTATTGAAGTGATATTGAATATGGGTAATGTTATTATGGTAAGATTTTGTAGTGTCGGTTATTGTGTTATTAAGCCCATATACCACATTCTAACTGTCGGACAGCCCATTCTATTCATTCTACTTGAGTCACATTCTGACCTTGTTATTTATTCGCTTATCAACCTTGGCTGTTTTTGTATGAGCGCGTAGTTGTATGTACATTTCTTATCCCATTACTCATCACATGTCTGTAACTTACTTTTGTGTAACTATAAATAGTGATTAACTCTTGGTTAAATGGGAATTGGCTTACCAGCCATCTTCACTCTGCATCGTTTCTCTTCTTTCTACTCCATTCGCTTTATATACAAAATACGTGTATTCACAAGTCCATTCTCGTTATTTGACTTATTTAATTTCTTTATTGACTAACACGATTAAAGTCGGTGATTATATACTAGGATGGGTGATAACAAACATTCATACGATCTAATTGGAGTCAGATCCACGGGCCACTAAAGTGGAGAGCCCTTTCGACAACATCGTCCGACCTAAACGACAACAAAAATAACGGGCCACTACGAAAATCTCATTTGCTTTATCAAAAATATTGATTTGAGCCTGAGATCATTTTTTGTCACCCATCAATTTCAACCTGGAGATTTTTGAAAATAAAAAAGCATATGACATTTGTTTCATCTTAATGCTAGACTTCATATTCATGAATTAACCATTGGTCTAACCCATCCTTTTTAGAGTTATGTGATAAGTTCCATATTTGTAGATCACTGTAATGAATAAGTCATTAGATGCTTCATTGAAATGAACTGCTGACAGTTAAAACATTCGGATGAATCTGTCTTTAAAGAATCGTTTCTCAGATTAGATCAATCCAAGTCAAAAATCAGCATACAATCGAACAAATCTCTAAGATTAACCAATTAAAAATCAATCACACACCTACTTATCTTAGAATTATACTGTGAAATGGTGACTAATTGAATTCAATCACCTAGTCACATTGTATGATTATTATGCTGTGCTACAAATTAATCGAAGATAAAATTATGGTTTTGAAGTAACACACTCAATGTTGGATACAAAAGGCCTGATTTCGATCTTTGCCAAAGTCGTGTTGGTTCACTGATTTAGAGACTTGTAATACAACGAAAAAGTTTTCTTGTGCTTTCTATTTTTGGAATAGATTCACAGCCGAAGAGAATCGTTTCAACTTTACGATTGAATAAACCAATAAATCTTTGATAAAATACCGAATAAGTTTAAAGTATAGTGTTATTGAATAAATCCATAGTTTGATGTGACAAGTCTGTAAGCGATAAAGTGCGTTTGAAAGTTATTCAACAGTGGAGCTAATCCGTATAGGGTTGAGACAGATATTTGCCACAGTTCAATGGAAGATGGTTGCGCAATTTCGTGGATTGTTTGAAGTTAGACATTAAAACTGTTGAATGCCAGCTTAGTAGTCTAGATGTTAAGCGTTCACGCGTAAGACTGAGGGCGCTGGGTTCGAATCCCGTGGGCAGGAGCATGGATGCGCACTGCTAAGGAATCTCACAATTGGATGAAACGTCCATCCAGTACTTATAGGTTTTTAATGATGGTCTAAAATCGATCGGTTCATGATGTCAATCGATAACTTAATAATATCCATAACCCCATACTGATGAGATATATTATTTCATAGTAAGAGATTTTGTATCCTTTGATAAGTGATAGAAACATTTCTGAAGTAGAAAAACATTGTATCTTTTATGTTTGTTGATTGATTAGGTTGTCATGACAATTTTCAGACTGAGTTAAAGGATTTAGACAATACGATAAGATGAACCTTATCAGTACTATAATAAGGTACTATAGTGTATGAATTGTACGAGAATGTTCATTTCAATTCTATAATATTAAATAGCTAGTAGTAATACTCTTTAAACTATCTTTGATTTGATATACTTTCAGTGGTGTAAGCATTATTTGTAGAAATTGCATTATCAAAGAACCTTAACTTCAATGAGCATAACTTCAATAATTCAATGTTAATTTATATGTATTACTAAGTATTCTGCTAGATGTAATGCCTGGATTTTGAAATTACAGGATAAGATTGATTAAATGACGAATTAATTGGAAACAAAATTGTATTTCTAATGTCTTGATGAGAATACTTAATAGATCTTCATTTTTAGCATTGGGTTATATTGATTGGAATCTTTATTGACAGGACAGTATGAACATGCCCTGGTACGGCCGACGGTGGGGAGAGTTAAATCTTCCTCTCGAAACGCTCTCACATGGCCACGCGTATATAGTCTCTGCCAGGGAAGTCCTGATCACTGCTTTCTCGCACCAGTGGTGTTGTTTACGAAATTGCGAGGAAGAAAAGCGAATATTCGATGCTTTAACCAGGTTAGTAGATATGGAGAGTTTATCTAGTACAGTTAAAAACCCTGATTTCAAAACCACTGGTGCATATGGGCTCCAGTATCCTGAAGAAAAAAATGGCGTATGAACCTATTTTTGGTCACTGGTTATCATGGGACTGTATCTCTTGACTTTGCTCCACAGCCTTGTGGATTAGACCTTTAGGTCAAAGGCTTCAGGTATGGCCCTCTAAAAAAGCACTTGCTTTGGTCTTGGCACCCGAGCAGTTTTCTTTTTCTATGAAGGAATCAAGTTGAAAGATTGGTCCATTTAACAAACTCATTACAAATGTAAATGATAGCTATTTATCTTCATTAAAAACTAAAATAACACATTGATGTTTGTACAATAAATGACTAATTGTTCAAAAAAGAAAAAGAAATACACCAACATATTAATGATTATGCCTAGTCCGTCAATTTAAGTGGCTGTTTTCCATTCACTGAAATGATATCAAGTTTAATACAATACTAGTACTACTCTTATCACATGTTATTATTATATCTAATTTCCTTAAAATGAATATTTTCGATGAGCTGAATGGTTTGGTCGTAGAGTTTTCATCAGTACAAACTTCAGATAGAAGTGAATTGTTCGAATTAGAGATATAACCAAAACGAAGAAGTAAACAATAATAGGTTTTAGGTCAACAACAACCAATCAACATCAAGGTCTACAGGACAAGCTGTGAATCACATATAGAGAAATTCAAACATTCACAGTTGATTAATCACTGAATGGTGATCAATGTCATATGTGTCAACTCTTTATTACTGACACGGGATCAAATCTTTCAGGGAGCACCAGTTCCCTTAAGATTACAGGTACACCTTGTTGATCAGTGCCAAGTAGTAGGAAACCTGGGTCTAGAGTTTCCTATTGATTACCTCCAACCATCATCTAAAATTTGAACACTTCACGGCTAGGCTCTAATTTATGGACGACCTTCGAACAAATCTCAAGTGACTTTGGGAACTGTTAGCCAATCAGCAAACAGCAAGTATAGAATAAAAATAAATTATACAAATTCAAAGAAATAAATTGGATACACTTCTTACACGTGGTTCAAAAACTTGTCAAGGTTAAAAAGAGGTTCAGAGGTTCTAAAATCGTAATGCATGCAGTAGAGGAAACCATTCATATGGCTACGGAATAGTCGGCCTCTGGAGCCATGACAAAGTCTCAAAAACTCTTTCAGCTTCGAACACATAGCTTCAATATTGTTTATGTGCACTCCGGTTGTTGAGTGCACAAAATGCCACTTGTGGATAACAACTCGATGCACATAACCAAGCCTATGTAGGAGTCTGTACGCTTTGCAAACATCCGTATATATTGTAGTGACTGGTTGCAGCCAGTGTTACTGGTGCTTTTAGTATCCAGTTCGCAATAATTGTCATGATTTGCCTTAGTTAGGAATTATATGTAGGGTTTTCATCATGAACTGACATCAGCTATAATGCCAGAAATCTATTTAGTCAAATAGATGAAAGGCTTTCGCGTTAGAATCAGAGATCTATTATCTTATACCTGATTGATTCGTCCACAAATTATAGTCTCACCGCTTTATTTGTTATAGCCACTCAATTATCACGTTTTCTACCAAATTCCCTGTAGACCGATCGTACGTTAGCATTAAGCACTGAAGTTGGCGCCGTAGCCTTGAAATCTCTCCATAAATTAGAGTCTCCTCCACTTCACTTCTATCTGAAGTTTTGCGCTGACGATTAAAAATCTTCACAACCAAACCATGTAGATTCGAGAATAAAACTTCATCTACATCATCCACCTGAGCTATAAATCTTCTTCATTATCTTAACAGATTCATTCATCATCATCATCATCATTTAAATATGTAACTATATAGAGAAATTTCACACAAATAATAATAATATACACCTATATTCATTTCATGTTTAACTCTAGGTGTATTCTAACATTCTTTGTGTTTCTGGTTGACCTGTTAAAACACGATTTATAATTCTCTTTGACAAATTCATTCTATTGCATAAACACTAGATAGATAGATATATATGTGTGTACTTATACATTCATATGAAAGTATATCAAAATGCACAGATTAACCATAGTTTACATTAGAAAGTAAGTGACTTGTTAAACAAAATCTATAAACATTGAATAAATTACTTAAATGATAAGAAATATATGAAAAAGTGTAAAGTGATTTTCAGCAGAATAAAAACTTATATTCTTAATTGTATGTATTGATAAAACTGTGGTGCGTGCTACTTATATTAATATAAGTAGTATATGACGCGAGTCAAGAATGTTATGTCTGGCGGCAGAAGATGGGAGAAGATCAAAAGGAAGAGCGGGAATAGAAAGCAGTTAGTATGAAAATGCAAGAACAATGAAGTCCGAGATAATTATTGAACATTTTGCAAATTAAGTATTATAGTATGGTTTTTCTATTTTATCAAGTAACTCCGATTGTTTTCACCTGTCTTCTCTTTCACTACAAAACTAGAGTGAGAATGCTGTAACTAAACAATGTATATCAAAGTATTTCAATATATAATAATGATAACCAGTGGAGTTAATCGATGTCAGATAAAGATAGGTACCTAATTTAGATCATGGAAGATGGTCACACAAATTTGTTGAATGCTGGCTAAATGGTTTAGAGGTTAAACGTTCACACGTGAAATCGAAGGTTTTGGGTTTGAATCCTGTATGCGAGATAGTGGATGAGCACTGGTAAACAGTCTTATACTAGGCTGAAATGACTGTCAAGTGATCTAACATCGATCGATTCATGATCTCAATAAAAAAAACTTAATAATTTTCACAACTCCCTACCGATAGTAATGTATATACTCATGATAATTGTTAACTATGCAATAAATCTGTTATTTATGAATAAACGACAAATATTTCAGTAATGAACAAGAATGAATGAATTCAAGAATGATGATTAACTGATTTTTGACCTATTTACTGAATGAAATTGCACTCATTATGAAAATTGAGATTGTTGTGTTGAAACTGATGTGGCTTGGTTTGTACAGTTGAGAAGTTCAGAAATGGAAAGAAGTAACTATCTAGTACTTGTGTGGCGTGTGCTACTTATATTGGCATAAATAGTATATGATGTTAGTCGTGAACAGAAGGTCTAGCAGCAGAGAGACAAGAGGATCGAACAGTGAAGAATGGAAACAGGATGCAATTTGTATGAAAACGCAAGAACAATGAAGTCTGAGTTATTTTGGGACAATCGATAGACATTTTGCAAATTAAGCATTTACTTTATGATTGTTAGATTTTATTAACAAGTCGTGTAATTTTGTGTTAAATACATTCGATTGTCCCCACCCGTGTTCTGTTCCCTACATTTGGTGTCGCTGCCAACCAGGAGGTGAGGGGTGTTGTTCTGCGAATGCCGTTGCGGGCCTGGAGCTGAGGTGCTATTTGGGGCAGTCTGGTGCTGAGAGATGGCGTCGAATGGAGTGTTCTGGAGGGGCGGCGTTGGCTGTAACGGGTGCTGTCGATGGAGAGAACCGGTGGGACGTGCGGCTGCTGGGAGGACATCGGATGTAGATGTCTCAGCAGACCGGTGGAGCACGGGTGATAAGCATCTCAGGTGCCGGGTGGATGTAGGATGTTGTTGCCCCGGCAGGAAATCTAGTTATAAAGTTTATGGTGTTGTTGGACAGTGAACTTGAATCATCTCATTTATATTAACTGACATATTTTACAAGTGAATACAAACGTGATATTTTCTTTCTATGACTATTAAGTCAACACAACATAATGTAAAAGCCTATCTACGTCATAGCTTCATGGAATTTCATGATGAAATGATAGCAAAGTAGATTGTCCCAATACAGTTTTAGAATGAAATAGATATGTGTTGGATTAATCTCCTTCCCTTTTCATCTGATCCATTCAATTAAACCATGATATGTATCTGCAAATATGCATTTATTCAGACATATATCCTTATTGTACATCAGTGTTACAATCAACTAGTTTAATATATTGACAGTTTATTTTGATCTTTGTATAGAAAAATGAATAGTTTTAGATTAACATTCATCCTAAACTAAATATGAGCTAAAACATTTTGTATATGGATCCTATGTCTAAGAGATTATAATGATATCACCTTGGACTAACTAACGAAACGAAAACCAGCAATGAAATAAAAGGACAAACTAAACTATTCCTCTGCGCTCCAAACCTATCAGCTAGAGGAAGAAGACAAAATTCAGCCAAGAAAATATATAATTCCACAAGCACCACATGGTTTATTACACAGAAGATAATTATAAGCCAAGCAAAGCTTCAAATTACTTCAAGATTTTGAGTAAGGTCAATAAGCCCATAAATTTACACTCTTACATCATTTCGTCGGTAAAATACGTGATTTCTTTAGAAGAGCACACCGATTTTTAAGTTAACTCTGTTTGTGACTAAACTAACCAATGCATTAGACATGGCGAGTCTAGAAATCGGTAAAAAGTTTGTGACCCAATAGTTCAATATACCCTATTTAATAGTTTGTTTAAACAACAAGTTCTGTCCATTTAATCATTCTATTTCCGTAACTCTAACTTATGAATTGCTTTCACTACTGGAAGCAAAATATCATACACAGTACTGTTCAACTAGTCAGTAGTCGATGATTGAGATTCAAAATTAATTATAGACTTTTATATATTCTTTGAGAAAATTCTTCTGTTGAATTAAATATTCAATGAATTAGTACGTTTATAATAAAAAGGCGACTTAATTTGAAATAGGCGAAACTAAAAATTTTTGGACGAACCAATCACGTACAAGATAACAGGTCTCGGAGTTTGGCGCGAAATTCACTCATCCATTTGGCTAAATAAAGTTTTGGCATTATAACTGATGTCAGTTTGTGATGAACACCGTAAATATAATTTCTAACCTTAATCATCAACTGTAAATTATAATTCTAATTCTTCACGCAGGGTTGTAACCATCATTTAGTCCCGGTTATCAGGTGGATACTCTCAAGGTCAGTCTAGCGTCACTCGAAGGTCGTCCATCAATTATAGTTTCACCTTGATGTTAGACCACCACTGAAGACCTGGAAGCACTGGACGGCCGTTTCGTTCTATTGTGGGACTTCTCAACAGTGCGCATCCACAATCCCGGTCGCGAGATTCGAACCCAGGGCCTTCAGTCTTGCACGCGAACGCTTAACCTCTAAACCACTGAGTCGGCATTCGATAGTCTTAATGTCTAACTTCAACCAGTCCACGAAATCGAGCCACCGTCCACTATTATCTTCAATTAGTTACTATCTTACAACAGACCTGGTTGGACTCCACTGGTCACAATGTTTGACGTAGATTCAGTGTTTGCCAGTACTTATCAGAAAGACATATTTACGAACCTAAAAACACTGCTGCTCTCTCAAACCATTGTCAACTAGCAAGTTCATAAATAGAAGTGAGTTAGTATCAAAAGACTAGACAAATGTGGCATTGGTTACAACGCAGTGATCAATCAATTGAACAGATCGCTATATATATATATATATATATATATCATGCTTATTATTTATACAATGGTTAAACTTGATGCGAATCGACAGTTACTATAAATACATAGATATATCTGACTAGCATCAGTTCACAACATTTGTATAGTAGTCACAATTTATTTTACTGTGTAATCTTCTCTGACTTACATTCATCAACCATTAAAGCTGAACTAAACAGAAATGTATTTCAATATTTTAAGTGGTCTAGAGGTTAAACGTTTGCGCGCGAGACTGAAGGCCCTGGATTCGAATACCGCGAGCAAGATTGTAAATGCACACTTCTAAGGAGTCTCACAACAATAGGACAAAACGGTCGTCCAGTGCTTTCAGGTTTTCATTGATGATCTAACATTAATCAGTTCATGATCTCAATCACAAACCTAATAATCTCTATAACCCTATACTTATAAAAACTGAATTTTGTCAACTATCTATCTATCTATCTATATGATTCTTTTATGATGAATCAATCAATTGAAGTTCAACTAAGGTCTAGATCATCAATTCTTAAATGTTGACAATGATTCAATCAATTACAAACTGTATATTATTCATTCTATTACATATTCTTCTACTACATATTTTGTTTATTTGTTTTTCTTACTACCCTCATTTTATTAAGAATTTTTCATTCACTACTACTAATTATCAATTTATAAATAGTAGAATAGAACAATATTATGACATAATAGAAATTTGATGTTTATTGTATCATCTATGTCAAAATGTTGATTGTCATAGAAAACAAACAAACAAACAGTAAACAAATGAGTCTTTTGCACATTGCTGAAGCTATTACAATCCATGTTCACAAATCTAACCTTTGCATTTAAACGAGGTTTTTACAATCAATCTCGCTACTTTGGCTATCAATATAATAGGGAAGTTTGTAGCAAAACTATTCTCGTACTTCTTCCATGTTTTTTCTTGTATTTTTGTATTTTACTTATTCTCAACATTCATTTCTTGATTCCTACATAACTACTATATTACTGACGATTCATCAAAATATTCTGTGTCGGGTAGAAACATGTGTCTACCTCAGTACAATGGAAGATCGTCGCGCAACTTCATGGATTGGTTGAGGTTAGGCATTGACACTGTTGGATGCCGACTCAGTGGTTTAGAAGTTAAGCGTTCGCGCGCGAGACTGAAGGCCCTAGGTTCGAATTCCGCGAGCGGGATTGTGGATGCGCACTGTTGAGAAGTCCCACAATAGGACGAGACGGCCGTCCAGTGCTTCCAGGTTTTCAATGATGGTCTAACATCATTCGGTTCATGATCTCAAAATAAAAAGGTTTTCTGTCTCCTCTCACTTTTATATACTATGCAACGTAGCAACTGCTTGATTTTCAAATAATGACTTTGATTATGATTAAGATGTTTGAAGTGGATAGGACACACATTACGGAAATCATTAAACTGTATTACAAGGCAAGCGCTAGCTTGGAATCCTGAAGGGGAACGAAAAAGAGGAAGGCCAAAGAACACACTGAGTCGGGAATTGGAAACAGACATGGAAAGGATGAATAGCAACTGGAAACAACTGGAAAGGATTTTCCAGGACAGAGTTGAATGGCGAGTGCTGGTGATAGGCCTATGCTCCTCCATGAGGGTTAACAAGCATAAGTAAGTAAGTAAGTGTAGTCTTTTTTATTTAAGTAAAGTTACGAAATCTTAATCATTATTTCGATTCAACATTGACTTTAATCTTAATTTCTAAACAAGATCTAAAATGAAACTTACTAATATTCTGTAAATTATTTTCAATAATTCTAGACAAAAATATTATAAGAATTAAGTTCAAGAGGTATTTCCTGGAGTTCTAGTGAGAAGCAGTGACCAAGGGAGTTCAACCGGATCTGTCGTGAAATAGTAACTCACTGAAGACAATAATGGATGTTCCGCTCAATTTCGTGAATTAATTGAACTTAGACATTAACACTGTTGAATGCCAGCTCAGTGGTCTAGTGTTTAAGCTCTCACACGCGAGACTGACAAGTCCTGGGTTCGAATCTCGCAAGGCGGGATCGTGGATGTGCATTGTTGATGAGCCACACAATGGGACGAAACTGCCAGCCAGTACTTCCAAGTTTTCCATGGTGGTCGAGCTTCAATTGACTCATGATCTCAACTACTAAAATTACTAAAATCTCCACAAATCTCCTTCTGATATGTAAAATTATAAAGTATTTTCAATGATGCCTATTGGGTAACTGGTCGTATATAGAAAATTATATTCTTATGGAATATTATGTTTCTTTCTCTTGTTTGTTTGTTTGTTTGAACTGATCAAATTAACGATCACATATAAGTAGTATTTGTTGTATAATAAAACATGTTTATTATTTAAATAGTAAATTTTCCAAAAAATGACAGACAATGAAAAATATGAAACACTCAGGAGAGCAGGCAATTCGATTCATACTAGACTTATCATCTGGATATACCTGATATCTGGTGACAGTGTCTTTACCTATATATTACTTATTGCTCCAAACATCAACGTGTTGTTTTGCTGCTGAAAACCTAAACGATAAGTATTGGATTCGTTTTTCCGTATAAATAACAATATTTGAATGAAAGCACATCTAGCTAGTTAGTCCCAAATTACACAAAACAAGCATCTTTGATACTAATATCAGCTAGAATTCAAGTAACCTAAAAGTTAATATAGACTAAATTCATTGTTCTTCTAAAGTCATCTTTATAACTCACGTTATTACTATTCTAATCATTATATAGAATGAAAGATTGATAAAGGATTACACCAATTTCTGGGGAGTTAAGTTACATAATGAATTAAAACAGTTTGATTGGGAAAACACTTATACATTTCAAAAAGTACAAAAAAAAACAAGTACAATTCAACGGGGATATGGCTAGTGATACTCTGAATGATAGGTTAACGAAAGTAATTAGCAGGACATTCTACACAGTCAATCTTGCGTTCACCTTCTTGAGTCGACCAGTGATGTCTACTCAAACGAAGGATAAGTTACCTGAGTTGGCCTCCTCAATGTGCATTTACAAACTCAGCTGCTCCTGTGGAGATAGCTATATCGGGCATACTATCAGGCAACTTAACCAACGAATGAGTGAACATCTACTAGCCTGGTTTATGAAGGGATAGATAAAAACAATACGCAGTTCTATCTTAGCACATCTTATTGATAGCGGTCATAATGTAGATAAATCAGAAGAATACTAATAATTCACAATAAATATAATGAAAACAAATACAGACTGAATACTTACTTTTTATAAATCTTTTAATATACCATAATCTATAAACAATCACAAGACCAAAGATTTCAGAAAATGTTGAAGCTGTATCTGCTTGTGAAGTAATATGTAAATAATTACATAATTCTAAAACTTTTGATGATGTAATCCTCTTGATGGTCGACTAGAATGTCGATAAATATTATAGATATCTAATGAGAAACAAACTGCACATACAAGACCATCTATAATAAATAATAATTGACGACCCCATTGACGAATTCCCATAGCCCATATTTTAAATGGAACTTCCACAACAAATAATGTCAATGTAAATAAACTTAAACATTCTAAAGCTAATTGACCTTCTAAAATTAATCGTTGAGTATTTCCGGGCTGAAGAAAAGAAATACACATAAAGTAAGACAATGATCATTAAGTAGTGAGTAAACAACATAAACAATTACTCACAAACTAAATCATACATTAATCTATGTAGTGTCGAATTTACTATAAATTTTATAAGAACAAAGAATTACTCATGTCTAGCACGCCTTATCGCTAGTACTCTACATTCTTATAACCTTTTATACTATGTATATAGAGTTAAAAGTTAACTCAAATAACTATCGAATTATCCCATAGTTAATATGTAATTGATAAAGAGTTACATATCACAACTATACTAATCTGTAATATTGTTGTGTGTGTGTGCTACTGATGTCGATAGATATAAGTAGTATGTATCATCAATCGAAAGTGAAATGCCTGGAGGCAGAAGATTAAGAAGACCAAAAACAAAAAGAGAACGAGGACAAAGAATGAATAGTGTGAAATCGAAAGACCAATGAAGTCTGAGACAATTGATTGACGTTTTGTAAATAAAGGTTTTACTGTACGGTTCTCAGTTTTTACTAGGATGTTCTGTAATTTTGTATTCAAATATATTTGACTGTCACCACTTGTGTTCTCGTTCACGACTATATTAATTTTATTAAAAGAGTTTGTTTCTTTATAGTATTAGCAAATCATTGACATATATTAACCAGCTTAGTTAACACCATTGGGTGATGACTCAGTGATCTAAAGGTTAATCGTTCGTGCGCGAAACCAATAGATTCTAGGCTCGAATCTTGCGAGGCGGGATCGTGAATGTACATTGTTGAGGAGTCCCACTATAGAACGAAACGGCTGTCCAGTGCTTCCAGGTATACAAGTGATCTCTGATTTCCAATGGTTCCTCAGGTAGAATCGGTTTAGTATTAAAACTTTATAAACTTATAGATTTCCAATCAGAAACCTCTCAGATAACCAAGATATAGTATTAACCTATTTTCGTTAGTAATTTAGGCACGGAACATATGAAAATACCATTAAAACTGAATAATCATTGAGAAATTAGGAAAAAGTGCAGTGAGTAATTAAATAGCTGATTAGTTGTAGAATTAATCAGGGGTGCTAGGATTTACTGTCGATGAATCATCTTATTAATGAATATCATTGGATAATTTCAATACGACATCCATGAATTAATGCATTCTTTCTTCAATGTGGTCTCGTCGTTATCTTTGAGGGTTTAAATCTTCTGCATGTTGATATTTATAAATGGATGTGACCAGACCTATGTTGGTAAACAACTTCTAAATATGTATGAATCAGTATCGCTTGGATTTATGTCTTCATTATATGGTAAAAACATTATTCTAAACAGTACTATAAGAGATTACAATCGTTGCAAAAACTGTATAATGTTATCTATTCTACAAATATTACATACTTACAGGTAAACGTAATGATTCTGTTTCCAATATCACTCGACATAATACTAATAATGCTTCAAAACCTGTCAATCCGATAACTGATAAATAATATTTTCTCATATTAAACACTTGTTTTAAACGTTTCCTAGCTAATGTACATTTTCCAGATGGTCGCGTTTTTGCCCGTGAATGTGGTACATTATTAATTAATTCCTTATTAGATTCATCCATTGTTATATGCATGTTATTTAATACATATGATAGATGTATATATATATGATTGTCTGTATTTTATTGGACAGATTGCACCATTAAATCTGAAATGGAATAAACCAAAGGTAACGAACTCTACCATGAGGAAACTTTTTTTCAATAAGCCAAAAATGACCTGTATTTCTTTTACTTACAGCAAGGGATAACTGAATTGTACTCAGTGTTAAATTCTTTTGAACTGTTAGAGCTAATCAAACTCTAATAAGCAATTAAACAGGCTTATTTGTCAGCACCAAGAAGTAGACAAAACATATGGTTAAACGCTTTTCGATAATCAAAAAGTGCATTCATTTTAAAGAGAGCACCAATCTTCGCTCTTGCTCTCTTTAAGATAATAAAGGGAACTATATACATGACATGTACATTTTTGTCCTATAGGAATTTAGTTGCCTCAAACACAAACGTGAAACACTTCAATGTTAAAAATACTGGCTCATAATATCAGAAAATCTCAAGGCATATCTAGATAAATCTAGCTTGTGTTACAAATAGTCACCTATAAAACAGTTCAAATGTAACCAAAACCATGAACATATCCTATACACGTTTTATTCACGAATACGAGTTTCACTATGTGATAAGTTCAGATATATATTTCCCATTACACTGTGTTAACTGCTTTAAAGATATTCACTCATTACTTAAAATATACTATATCATATTGGAAGATTATATCATAAACTGACTTATACTAGTCAAACAGTGAAAAAACAAAGTACATGACATGTGTTTCATGATACTATAAAACTTTTCAACAGTCAAAATCCACGATTTCCTCAAAGATTTTACTTCACTTGAGGTAAGTTTATACTGTCAACTAACTTTCTTTTAAACAATCTCTATAAAGCTTTAATTCATCTGTTTTAAATTATCAGCCTAAAATCGGTATTGTTCTCACAAACGTATTAGTTTGTATATCTCAAAAATTATATAATGGAAATAAAAACTGAGATTGGATAGTTTAGGAAATAAGCGAGAAATAATTCTTACCGATAAAACTATATGAAATAGTCATTGAACAGAAAATCAAATATTTACCATTTCTATATTTAATCTTGTCAAATATGTATAAAATGAATGTGCATATTTCATAGAAACTAGATTTGTTTTTTCAAAATATATACCACTCAATGTAAGATAACTATGAATCAGTTAAAATGAAACAATATTTGTGATTTCATAGTCC
The DNA here is from genome assembly GCF_000699445.3 of Schistosoma haematobium. Taxonomy (NCBI): domain Eukaryota; kingdom Metazoa; phylum Platyhelminthes; class Trematoda; order Strigeidida; family Schistosomatidae; genus Schistosoma; species Schistosoma haematobium. Next base: position 26,963 of record NW_026137076.1, read on the forward strand.
AGTTGGAGGTATTTGTTTATTTCTTTACAATATATGCTTGTATGTATTATATTTCTTTGTTTGATTGGATGTATATTCATATTAGTGTCTATACATACATATATGACAATATTTTGATCAATAAAAGGGTAACAATTTAACGTTGTTTTCTTATTTTTATAAAACTTAAATATAAAATTTATTTCATATAACATACTATATTGTATAATTGTTGCATGAATGTTGGTCTAGTTTATAAATACTAAACCATCATAATTATAAGTTAAAACTTGGAATAGATTCAAAATTTTACATCATTGCAATTACTTACAAATATGTAATGCTATTTATATTTTTATTGAAGACATTATAATTCGATTTAGCATAAAACTAACAATAAACGTTTTGTACATATTATCTTTAATATATAAAATAATCCGTTACCCGACTTAACGGTAACTTCCGAGACAAAACAGAACAAATGTTGTCTGTTCAGCTAAAAAATTCGTTTTGATGGTACACTTGATGATAAATTTTAAGTAAGGCAAGTATCACAGCGGCTACTCGGTGCTCTAATTTCGACTAACAGTGTGAATTATAAGATTGGTTTAACAGTGGGGAGTAACTAATATCACGTTAAGCTACTAACCATTGATAATCAATTTTTTCAAACTAAGCCACTCACCAGTTCAAATGGCCTAAATCTACGTTATGATGCTATAGGATTAGAGATAACCTGCAGAATGCCGTGAATGTAAATCTTGAATTGGTTTCAACCTGTATGTAAAGTTTTAGTTTAGTCTTTTGAAAACTAATATCACGTAAAAAGTGTGTCAAAATTTGTCAGTTGAACAGTCTTGAAACTAGTCAATCAGCAAACTACGTCCAGGATCCTCAAGTGTACGATTTGAGGAAGCTTAGCAATAGATGAATTATGCTTTTAGCTACTCATTATACATGTAAGCAAGTATTCCAGGATTTACCAATACATCTGAATGGTTCCATTGTTGAAATTTATTGAATAGTGGAGAAGTAAAATCGATCATCAGTCAAGTGCTCCTCATTTTCAGAAATTTATTTCTTGGTAGAGATCATATGTAAACTCGCTACAACTACAAGATCAAGCAAAACGAACATTTTCATTAAAACGGTATGGAGGTATAACAAGCTAGGTTTTGTAATGAGTTACAATAGGTAGTTGTTTACGGATTAGTATATTTTGTAAAATTTTTGAACATATTGGCCAATCAGCTGCCTGAGTTTATCATAGAACATGAAACAGTCCTCATAGAATCAATTCACTTTCAGTCGTTATTAGTAAACCAGGTCAAATGCCTGCAAGAATAAACAAATACATCAAGATTTCAAAACTCTTTTGCTGCTAACAACGAAATAAAGCAGAACTCGGATTTTTAGATTCTGGTAAATAGTAACTATAAAAGTGAAATAAAATAATTGTTTAACAAGAGGACTTCTAAGATACAAACAACATAACAAGTAAAAGCTGCATTATGACTACAAAACTAATGTTTGAAAAGCACCGAACAAGCATCACTATTAATTAGGAAAGATATGCAAAATTTTGTTGCACATGTGGCATCTTGAATGTATGCCAACAATGCATGGTAATCTCTAGTATTTCTTAAAATAAAGCTGGATTCAAGACATAGTCCAGGCTGTCTTAGTTGGAGAAAACATAACTAACTGAGATAAATAGTTTACGGAGTTTTCGTGACAGCCTGTTCATGTGGGTGGTTTTTCTCACACTGACTTTGGTCATCTAAGAAATACTGCCTTCTTTTAATTTAATTAGTGGGTAGATGTTCCATATTACCTTGACTAATACTGTCTTTAATACATACGAACATATGATTGGGTTTATAGTCATCTTAAAAATGAGAAGTTCTGAGAGCTTTTTATCAGCAATATTAAACTAAGAGCGCCTCAAAAACTTTCACCTTTTAACCAGTAATACTTGATAGTTATTCTGTGATTACATCCGAGCATTTTTACCATATAGTAAATTTCATTTGGGATAAAGCGAACGATTACATGCATTGTCGCTTCATTTGCACGTCTTTTCACTCGCTTTAATTAGATTTAAACAGGGACGCTTTTTGAATTCTGCCCGTCGTAGATGCGTATTTGTCAAACAATTCGCAGCTTTTGAACATAGATATTATGTACAGCATCTGTGCTCTAAAAAATATTAGATGCACCATAACTACCGTGCATTCAACTACTTCAAGATTCGCCCCGTAAGTATATACTTATTAATATATGTTCTTGATCATTTATATCACAAGCAATGACGCAACATGAAGTAATTCGAACCTCGTTCTAGTTTTTCACCCAACAGAATCTAACTATAGTTTGATCGGGAGAGTGTAGAGTCTGGGTACCGTAAAAATTTCAGACCAAAATAAAACAACGTGACTGACCCAGGCTCCCAACTTTGGGGAAAATCGAGTCGATTTTGGGGAAGCCGCTATAATAAATTTTGGGGAAATTTTGGGGAAATGAGAAAAAAAACCCAAAATTTCCCTGACCTGGGGAAGTTTGGGGAAAATTTTGGGTAAGTTTGGGGAAAATTTTGAGGGGAAATTTTGGGAAATCCCCAAAGTTAACTGAAGTTATTGGTAATGCAACTGACTACTGAATTCTTGTAAGTAGTATAAAACAATATACAAAAGCACAAATACACTATGGTGACGTCTGTTAAAGCCTGCGAAGCCGGGTGAAAGGGGAACGGACACGATAGTTATATCATTTTGAGGAAGCTTCCCCAAACCTTTGGGTTTTCCTGGAAAACTGTTTTGACGCAAAAGCTTCTCGAAAGCCTATCGACATCACGGAAGACCTAGGAGTATGCTTACGTACATTTCTTACTGCGACGTTTTATTACTTTTCGTCAATCGCGCATTGCTAATGAAACCTAATGTTAACCGATTTGTCGCGATTATCAAAAGACTGATTTATGAAATATATAAATGTTTATTACAGTTAATAAAATTACAAATGAATCATTTGTACAAAGTTTTTCATTGCGTTGTAACAGCAACACCTTACGTAGACGTAGAAATGTCATTGATAATGTTCTAAAAAATAAATAAATAAATCATTTGTAGTGTATAATAACGTGTCAAGATATGTGAAAGTTTGGTGATGTACCAACAGTATAACAATGTTCTTAATAATGCGAACAAAGAACTTACAGTTACGTCTGATAAAGCCTGCGAAGCCAGCTGAAAGGGAAACATACAAGAGACAAGTTATATTACTTTGAGTATTGATCACAAAGTCATAAGCTGTTACAGTAATTAAAGTACAGTGATTATAGTGATAAATATAATGAAAATTAACATCCTGTGAATTTTGGGGAAAACCCCAAAGTGAACTTCAGTTATTGGGAATACAACTGAATACTTCATTTTATTAAGTGGTATTAAACAATATACAAAACAGTAGGAAGGGGAACGTGTAGGAACAATGTGTGACAAAGTTAACATATGTATTATAACAAACAAATTAAGTAGTTTTAGCTCACCCTTTCTTTGGATCGCCATCCACGTTTATGTACTTTATCTCTTGCGTCATGCAAGAAGGCCTGGCTTGCTGTAGCCATGGCGTGCGTGATCTCCGTTTCCGAACAGGTCGCACTCCGGAAGTGTGAACACAAAGCACCTACAAATATGTTGATACAGTAATGTGGACTTACTTTGAACCGTGGAGTAAAATTTGTATTTACTAATCCCGAATTTTCTTCTGGTTCCGTGCAAGGTGTACGTGTTTGCCAGTTCCGGAGAAAGGAGGTATTTCAGACAGGCTTTTGCTGATTTACGAAGATCATCACATAGTAGATGGTATAATCTTCCCATCTAAAATTTCTTCAAACACCGATTACAACTTACGAAATGATCCCGGAATTTTTGTTCTCTAAAGCTGTCTCTAAAGAACGCAACTCGTCATGCGTTCGTAATGGGAAAGTGATTGCATCACTATCCATTTCCTCTGTACGCCCGTGAGTTACACCCATGGCTAAGCGTTCATACAAAAATAGCATTTTGTCTATTTTCGTAGACAGCTCACTGACCGATTTCAGGAGCGTTCTTAACAGTTTGTTTGTATCATCGCACAAACTTTCGTTATCAGGAATAAAGTAAATGCAACTTACGGTTTATCACCTTCAGTCGACGTACGTAGAATTGGTGGTGATGAAAGGTTAGCTTTCGATGAACTAATCTATGAGTATTGATAAAGTAGGTACAAACCTCGCAATCGGAGAAAACGTTCCTGTTGAAATGTTGACAACTGGAAATTCCACCGGGGCAAATCCAGCCTCAACCTCAGCAACCTCTAGTTCTTCCGAGGTGCATAGATAATCATTAAGCTTTCGTTTGACAGTTCTAACACAAATGATATAAGAAGTTGAACAATTTACCTTTTTGGTTTCTTAGCGTCACAAGGCTGCGTTTCATCGTTAGTTGCGATGTTAGTATTGTAGCCCAGTACTGTTGCTAAACACACTTTTAATTCCTGGGCTACATTGTAGTCGTCTGAAAACAATAAATGTTAATTGATTACAACTTACCACAACGATGCATAACGGCACATTTTCTCACGTCGAATCGAATGTCAACATCAACACCCTCAACAATTTCGTGCTCACTGATATCATCACGATAAAGGTAATGATTGTTGGTCAGGAGCCATTTGTTCGGAATACAGACCACTTGCTTGTTTTCCTTATCGTCAACTAAGATGTACTTTCCACTTTGATGCTGTAAATGAATGCGCAGGCGTGAAAAATTGTACATATATTGCATTGATGAAAATTCAGTAACACTTCCTGATGGAGGACGCAAAATCACTAACCAACAGACTGTTACTGGCTAAAGTGCTATATTTGCAACAGTCCTTGAGAAATGATGTCACATCTACTACTAGAATGTATGTAAAGAGGGATAATGACCTCATAATGTTGTGTGCGCAAGCACATGCACTTACAAAGTATGTCTGTTAGTGTTATCCACGTGCATTCGTGGCTTAAGGTAGAACACTTAAACATACCAATACTACTGGAGGAAAAGGGTCAGTATACAAATCAGAAGGACTATGAAATGGCCGGAACCTAATAAGACCTCCATCACGGATTTCTGTTACGAACCCTGGTCTACCTTTGGCAATAACTACATTGTCCGGCCTTGAAGTAGATAGCTTTGAGTTCCTGTAACTGACCATTTGCTTGGAAGAATTATCAGTTACCTCAGGTTCAGTGACATTGTCAGCCATATCCTGATTCAGTATACTTTGAAAGTAAACTTCTTCGGCATATCGCTGTGCGGCTTGTTTAGCCACGGCGAATCCACAGTGTACTGAACGCCTAATTTTTCTCATGTAGGACTCAAAAGGAAATGCTGCGAACGATTCTAAAGTACCATGTTCCATAACGTCGTCTGCAATGTGCTTTAAACTATGCACATTGTAGATTAAGTGTTCGGTACCGTAACACCTTTCGTAACCTAATAAAAAGTTATTAATGTAAACCCTAACACTGTTAGCGAATATGCTATGAAACTTAGGGTGCGATAATAAATAAATAGACAAGGAGAGTGACTGGAAGTTTCTGTACATTGATAATGGTAACCTATTCTGAAGAACTACAGGTCCTAAGTATAATAAGAACAACCGACATTCAGTTGCTTTCCATACAGAAACTTCATTAAGTGAACGACATTTCCGTTGAAAATCGCATGTCGTGTGTTGTCTACATAAGTCTAGTGCATCATTTATTGATGCGATAATTGATTGATCCATCCTATTAAGTCGCTTAAGAGCTAGCTCCTTCCATAATGAAACAATTTTTTTGGTAACACCTAAATATATCATATGCATGGGTTCACAAGGGAAACATTTAATCATATCCACTGGCAGATTTTCAAATGAACTTCTGCCACGATGATGGATAGATTGGGACCTACAACGAAAAGTGACATCACTTCTTAAGTCGTGTTCACCATTGGGGAAAGTCATTCGACCACCCATTCGCGTCCCTAAGACCTGACATTTGTCACAGCCAGCGATACCATTGTGTCCCACAATGTACTTGACGTTGCTGCGAGCTGGAGCGTCACAAATAACAGCAACTAATTTAACTGTTAAATGTAAGTGATACTTATCTACATTAATACCTACTGTCAGCAACTCCTGTAACTCTGTTATAAGTGTTGCTGACATGTCGTTGAAATCAGATGGTTTTACTTCACCACCGTAGATCCCAACTACGAAAACACTACTAACTAGTGGAGCTACTATACGACCTAGGATCGGCCACAGCTGTTGGTTAGAGCTTTTGAACAAACTTAGACCATCGTAGTTTAACTGCAACTGCAATTCGTTGAAACGGATTCGACGAAGCCAATGTCCTGAAATTCTCAAAAGACTGGATTTCAATCCTAAATGGTAATACGTTCCAGAATCTAGGATCTTAGGCTCCACGTTGTTGCATCGACGTAGAACACTTCTGACGGACGTTGGAAGTTCTGGATACCGCGCACGAAAAATGTCCAGTATTTGATCAGCCTTCTTTATGCTTATATAACCACCTTTCATCATTTCAATGACCATTTTGTCTAACTCGTCTTTCACCGAAAGATGAATGGTTGGGGACATTTCTGAAATTACACAACGTATAAAATTTTAATAATTAAACAGATTATACCGTTGATTGTGTTGTCTGAACATTGGACGTGACTACATGAAGCAGTAGCTGTATCTGTGACAATATTAGCCCACTGCTCTGTAGCTACGGTAATACGCGATTCTGTGACGACAACTGGATTGTCTGTCTCTTCGTCACAGCTCGGTAACTGACACTTCTTTATAAACTGTGCTTTCATTTTCCTCAACCTTCTGTAATAGGTTGATCGGGAACAGCTAAACAACCTAGGGTATTTAGTGTCTGCTGCCCGCCTTTTCGCAATCTTATCGAGCTGTCTATTATTATTCTGAAAGAAATAATTCACTTAAGTAAAACTGAACATAGACAGCAACCAAATTTCCCGACCTGCACTGCAAACAACTCACCTCCATAGCTTTCAAATTTTGAAAAGTGCTTTAAAACCGACAACTCTTTGTCTACTTATTGTTGATGTATTAAAACAAGACCTGGAATTCCAAAGATTATCCCTCATCAAAAGTCTGTATTGAATTAAAATGTAAATTTCTCTATTCAAATTTACTACTGTGAGGCTTATTTATATTATGTCGATGAAATTTTAATGTGAAAAAATGCGCTACGGCAATTTTGGGGATTTCCCCTAAATTTCCCCAAAGTTTGGGGAAAACTATTTCATTTTGGGGATTTCCCCAAAAGTTACCCAAAGATTGGGGAAGGTTTTTCACTTTGGGATTTCCCCAAAATTTCCCCAGAATTTCCCCAAAATACCCCAAAACTTCCCCAAACTTTGGGGAAGGCTATTTCACTTTGGGGATTTCCCCAAAATTTCCCCAAAATTCCCCAAAATTTCCCCAAAGCTGGCAGCTTGGGGATCAATAAGTATTTGAAATCTGAATATCAGAAACAACACTATTTTGAAAAGAAGCTAAGAAAGACTCAAAAGCTGAGCAAACCATTTATTTAGGCATTCAAAACAATATAGGAAGAGAAGGTTGAAGCATTAAGTTATTACCAACTGACCACGAACTCATGTATGACTTTTGAATATGTTCGATCATCTCAAGGTCAAATTTTATAGCGTTTCAAATGGTTAAAATGGTTGTGGACGGAATAGAAGAAGCTTTCGCTTAACAGGCTTCCGTATCTAGTAGCAGTGGATCACCAATACCTCCAGGCAGGAACCCAGGTATATTAACGATAACAGAGGAAAAATTGGTAAATCATAGTAAGATGATAACCTTAGTTCTTAAGAATGGATGGAGTTTCCTCTTGACGGACTTCTGAGAAGTCGCTTGGACTAACTCAGCCGGAAGCAAATTATGGCATTCGACAACTCTTAAGGAGTGGAAATTTCGTCTCTAGTTTCTGGGTGTTAGGTTTGTGTTGGAGCTAAACTTATATGGATGTTTAAGAGGATGTCCAGAAGTGTTAAGGATACTTTAAGCCATCAGAAGGTCATCTCTAAGACGCCAATACTCTAATAGGCAAAGGTTTAGTAAATGGAGGCGATATTCATTAGGCTTGAATTTGAGTCACCGAACTGATTTCGTGGCTTACCGTTGGATATATTCTGGAGTATCCTTATCCTTTTGGAGTGAGGGAGAAAATACTGTTTCCGTACTCTAAATGGAGGCGAATAAAACTGTTGAAAATTACGTGGAAATTTCTTCCGTCAAACTAGCCAAAAATGCGCTTGATTGTTACCAGTGCGAGGTTTGCTCGAAAGGCATTTTTCACAGCTAACGTAAGACTTCTAATCGTAGGGTACCAGCACTCCTAAATCCTTATCAACTTGGGACACTTCTAGAAAGGAGTTTCCTTAGTCTTAACCGTAGTCTGCAACATGTCACAAACGAATTACTTCACACTTTGAAGTGTCAAAGGTAAGTCTTTTGTCATCTGCTCAACTTTGAAGTCGAGTCAGACCCTCCTGAAGTGCCAGTATATCCTCTTGGTTGCGCCTCTTTCCAAAGTTTCACATCACCAGCAAAAAGTAATAAATCAGGCGATAGCTGTTGTAGAAAATCGTTTATATAAATTAAGAAAAGAAGAGGTCCTAGCACTGAGCCCTAGTGGATTTCAGTGGGACATTTCATAGCCTGAGCGAAAGTGAAGTTAACCCTGACCTCAGAATATCGATTTTTATATATGAAGTGAGCTAGTCAATCATTTGAGCTTATTGTCAGGACATACATGTTTGGCCGTATCAAAAGCTTCTGATAAGTCAAGGTAAACAACTTCAACCTTCTCCAGGTTTGTTATACAAGAATAACCCTTGATGATACCGTGTTGTTAGGCGTAAAAAATTTATGGATAATAAATAGTCGTGTATACCATAGCATATCGGGGACTTCATAACTTTTGCAGGTATAGAGAGAGGGTCACCGGTCAGCAGCTCCAAGGTTCGCTGAGTCGACCACCTTTGAAAATTGGTGTGATGTGAGCCAGCTTTCAAATTTCCAGTAGTTTGCCTCGGCCTAGCAAGTGTGAGAACATCACTTTAAGCGTTGTTGCCAGGATTGAGGCTGCTTCCCTCAGTATAGCAGAATGAACCGTACCCGGGCAGTTGCAGATGAAGCTTTCATCAGTAAAGTTGATGTGGGTCGGTTGAAATGTCCGGAAGTATTATACAGCCAAAAGGACCGTGACGTCACCGTCGTTATTGGTCGGGCCATTAGGACCTAGCAGTTGGGAAACCCCAGTTTTTGCTTGTCGAATAGAGGCTGCATAACGGAATAAGCTTTTAGGATTGGAGACAAACTTATTCATAAGCTTTACCTGGTACTGAAGCCTGTCTTCTCTTATTGTCTTTGTGCATATGTTCCTTATATGTTTGCATTGCCTGTACGCGCCGTTGTGATCAGTTCGTTTGTATTCTCCCCAACAGTGTCTTCGGCGGCTTATCAAAAGAAGAGTGAGGTTCTTGATGATCGTAGGTTGCTTGTAGATTTGGAAATCCTCCCAGCACATGATCGTCGTACTCAATATCAGCAGCGGGCTTGATGTAGATGACTTCAATGTGGTAGACAATCTTACTGAGCACCATACGGATTCATTAAGATTGATGAATTCTTGATTGGGCACTTGATGTGTCTCCAGCTAGGATCATAAGTACAAGACAACTCCACCCCCAATTCCTGTTTTTCTGTCATTGTGAGACAAAGACATACCGGGTATTGCTAGCTCCTGGTCTGTAACCTGAGAAGATATCCAAGTTTCAGATATTCTTATCAGATGAGCATTATTAGCATGGCTAAGATCACGTAGCTCATCCATTTTATTTGGCGAACTCGCGGCGTTCATGTATAAGCAGTTTATGATTTCAATTCTTCTTTCGTCTGTATAGGCCTTACTTGAATGGACAGGTAGCCTACCTATACAAGGTTTTCCGAGTTGATAGCCCCTGTCCTTTACACTTTTTTATGATCGAGAAAGTCCACAAGTGCAATGGTTAGCTCCAACTTGCCTTTGAGCTTGATCTTGGCGTCATGTGGTCATGTAACGGCTTAGATGCATATAGATTCCAGTTGGCAACCGACGTCTGTTGGAACGAAATGTTTTCAGACTTGCAGCTACCATATGTAGGATAGGAAAGTTATCTTCATTCGCCGTGGCTTGCAATCTCCGTCCTCCTTGGGTAGTCTAGTCACTTGTTGAGTCAGTATGTTTTCAGGCTTTAGGCATTGCTTGATGAATTTCCATTCCCTAATATCAGAGTTTGTGTGAACAGGATCCGTGTTTTCTGGTACACCTTGCAAAATGATACTACTTTCGCGGAGGAACTTCTCGCGATTCTTTATGGATGAGATTGCGCTCAGAATACGGTGTGCTGGGCAGTATTCTTACGTTCCCATCAGATTTCAATAAGTGACTAGCTAGTAGGGTGAGACACGAAGTAGCATCGGGTGATTTTTCCCTAAGTGAGTCGTGTGACCGTCAAAGGCTCTATTCTGGGAAGTTCAAGTTTCTTGTTTAACTCTACACAAGGCATCCTGTCATTTTTGTTCTGCAAACTGAGGGAAAGATCAGGGATTACCTCAAGGTTCATGATTATGAGGGAATCGTCACGAACCTTTATTGTCTTCCCAGGTTTTCCGGTGCGCTCAGGTTTAGGACCTTGTTGTTTGGAGGTCGAAGAGAGTTCCCGATTCCTAGGCTCCTTGATGACCGGACGGATATTCTTGGGAATAGACTGTAAGTCCAAATCATCAGTCGATATCCGCACAATTCTTGGGACGTTTAGCTTCTTAAACGGTGACGCTCTATCCTTTACAGCTTTGGTAACGAGGGTCCAGTCACCTACAAAGTTTTGGGAACCACCGTTGCATTTATGGACCCTGTCTATCCTACTTCTCATCCTTCATTTTTCACCTCTTTATGAGCATTCTTGTGGTATACCACAGATAGCATATGTTGAACATATGAGTTCGTCCTGCACCGTTACACCCGGAATTTATATGGGGTCATTATCAAGAGGCACCAAATAATGCGTCAATGTCACCGAACGACTGCTCTGAACCTTAATTTTATTCATTCACTAACACCAATTGCTTGTCACGACGCGGCCTTAAGAAAACGCGATATCTCTCGTATTGGACATTGGAGTCTTACTAACATCCATATTATAATGTTTGAAAATTTATCATCTGCTTATATAATCAAAATGCCTTATAACATATCAGCCTAACCAAGTAACTTATTAAAGCGAATCCTGTAGCATTTGTACCAATTTGATCATACCTGTAAACTGACGTGCCTCATGTAGCATATTGTTTTCTGAGAAAATATGTAATTAGAATCACTTTAAATATCCGACAGACTACACTAGAAACTGGATACTCCATCACAGCCCCGTCGTTCTACGCTGAAGCTGATGCTATCTAAAACACCTGGGTCAAAACGCCTAAGCGACGCATTGAAGACGTTGGATCGATAATGACTGAACGACTGAGCGATCCCTGCCTATAGATGTGTCATACAATGAACTTTCCCAAAGGATTCCCACTTGTTTCCAAGAATCACAGGCATTAGAAAACATATCCTTGCCACTATAACGACAAACCGAATCCCAAAATCTTGGATTAATAGTTGTGTGACTACCTCATCTATAATATCTTCCGTAGACGTCACCTTAAATATTCTTTCATGAACATCGGCTGCTCTGTCTCTCTCCCTTTCTTTTACTTGTTCCCTTTTGAGCTCCCTTGAGATATAAAACGGTTGACTTCATCCTACACCATCCTTAAAGCCTCAGATATTCCAAAGGGATATAAGGTTGCGATTTCTAGAAGCTTCTACCTTCACTGGATCTATCCTTGACCATCAGTTGCACGTCGTCACGCAGCTTTCATGAAGCGCGCCAACTGTGATACTGACTAAAATCATTTACATTCATATCTTATAAATTATCAACCCAGATGAGTAATTTAATACACTGGATATTGTGTGATTTTTAAAATTTGATCATGCCTGCAAACAGGCATGACTCATGTACCAATTGTGACTTTAATGGAGATAGGCCTGACAACCTTATTTTGTACATAGTTTTCAATGTTATTTGTATTTATTTTGTCAACATTTCACTGTATGTATATTTAACATTAAATGACTGTAACTGTTGTTTTAGTAAATGACCTTGAACACACTTTCCGTTGTGATTCTAACATAGCGTGACATATTCTTTCATATCATCATTCTTATTTTTATTGAACAAATATTTGCACTAATATCCTGTTTCACTCTGTATACTATTGAATAAATCTAAATGCATTCATCCGAGTGTACTAAATTGTTTTTATTTTATTCTTCCCAATTTCTGGTTTACTTCTGAGGTCGATATTCATCACACAATTATCATTCTTATAATGGATGAACCTTTTCACTAGGTGCTCATTTCTTTTCTCTTTCTTCTTTCCTTCTAAATGAATATTGTTCTTAAGATTACGAAGTTTGTAATTAAGACAATAACTTGTGTTACATTTAAATCGACTTCTCAGACTTGTTTTATCTACACTGCGCATATATGACTCATACATATGGATATTTCGTTATCCTTTTCATTTAATTGAGACTTTCATAGCATCACTCCAAACTATAACTGCACAAACATTTATTCAACGTCATATCTTACTGCGATGATAAGCTATTTTTCTTAATTATTTTTTGTTACTAATCTGACGATATATACATGGTCGTTTATTCATGTTCTGTGGTCATAAACTATTTGCGTGTTTCACGTCTCCTTTACTTCTATTCCCTTATTTTCTTCCTTTATTTCTTTAAACTCATTTCAAAATACATCTCAATTACACAGACCTGATTTACTATTATTATTCCATTATTATTACTCTTTTTAAATATGGCAAATATAATCCTAACATTACTGAAAATTGTGTATTATTGCATTTTTGAAGAAACCCGAAATGAATTTTTCACAACACTTATGTACCCATAAGATGTTTGTGAATAATAATAATAATAATAATAAGGAGCTTAAAGAGAAAGTAAGAGGTTTATGGTCGATAAAAAGGGTTAATTCACAGCCTTTGGTATAGTGTTGAAAATGCCTCACAGCACAATACATAGCTAGAATTTCCCTACCGAATGTGCCGTACCTCGATTCAGTGTCTAGCAACCGTCTAGAGAAAAATACCAAAGGTTTCCAGGAAAAGTTAACCCATTGTTGTAAGACTCCTCCGATTGCTGAATCAGATGCGACAACTGCGATACTAATGGATACTTGGGCGCCCTGATGTGCAATCATCATTGCTTTAGCTATATGTTCCTTAATTGTGGAGAATGCTTTTCGTGCGGTGTCGTCCAGATTGATGAATTTCACACTTCCACGAAGTTTGCCGGTTAGCGGTTTCATAAGTAACGCGCATTTCGGTATGAACCGTCTATAGAAACTTAGAAGGCCGTTAAAAGTCTGTAATTGCTTGATGGTGGTCGGTTCTTGGTAATCCAGAATGGCCGCCACTTTGGTTCTAAGGGGTCGAATGCCTTGCTTGTCTATAGTGTGTCCTAGGAAGTATACAGCATCTGTCAGGGAAGTCCTACTCACTGCCTTCCCGTGACGGGGGTGTTGTTCACCAAAATGAGAGGACGAAAAGCGAATATCCGGCGCTTTAACCGGATCCCAAATCAATGGTGCACATGGGCTCCAGTATCCTGTGAGAACAAATGGCATGTGGACCAATTGTTGGTCACCGGCTACCATGGTACTACATCTCCTCTTGATGCTCCACTGCCTTGTGGATCAGACCTTTAGGTAAAGGCTCGGGCGTGGCCCCTAAGAAAACCACTTGCTTCGGTTTGGGCACCCGGGCAGTATCACAGCCCACACACACACAAATATGTTGTGGTGCATATACATTTGGTGCCCTCTTGTACCGATATTTATGTGTTGAAATAAATAAATAAATAAGGAAGTTTAATGAGTTAGTTCCGATTTGGCATTTCTGAATGTTTACAGTAATGCCATGTTTTTGTAGTCGGTCGAAAACAAGATCCAGATGCTTGAGATGAGATTCTCTGTCCAGACTTGCTATTAGATAGTCGTCAACATACGCATGTACGAAGTTGAGACCTCGAAAAACGTCGTCTGTGAACCTTTGGAAGGTTCGTGCAGGGTTTCTTAGACCGAAAGGCATTCGCAAAAATTCGTAGAGTCCGAAGGGAGTAACGATAGCTGTTTTCGGAATATCGTCAGTGGCCATAGGGATTTGGTTATACGCTTTAACCAAGTCGATTTTCGAAAAGACAGTTGTACCTTTCAAGGTAGCTATCAAATCGTGAATGTGAGGTAACGGGACCACGTGCAATGGAGATGTCAATGGGCCGTTTGGCGGTCTTATGACACCTAAGTTTATCATGTAGTTGAATTCGTTTTTGGCCAACCTTATCTTTTTGGGTGCCAGTCGGCGTGCTTTCAAGAATACAGGTGGTCCTGTAGTCGTGATGTGATGTGTAACGTTGCTGGTCACACGCGGTAATTTCGGTTGTGATTGGTATATCCCAGAATACTTATCGAGTAGTGGTTGATAGAAAGGGTCTATCGTGTGTTTAATTGTGACTGGAGATAATCTGCAACCACAAAAGAAAGTTACGCAAACAGATAAATTAGTGTTTCCGTCTATTAGCCTCCGTTTGGGTGTATGGATGATTAAATTGTTGTGCTGTAGTTGGTCTATACCAATGATTGGCATGGAAACATCTGCAACAACAAAGATCAAGAGTATGGGTTTGCGTAAACCCACATTAAGGTAAACGTACCTTTTACAGTATGTGACGATAGGCTTTCCGTTTGCCGCCTGTAGATTTAAAACCGATCCGTGAAGCCGTCCGTTAGAATTTGCAGGAAGAACGTTAACTTCTGCGCCAGTATCGACGAGGTGGCGAACTCTCGTTGTCACATCTGTGACGTGCAACAGACGATTATGTTTGCCGTTACCGCGTGCCGGCTTGAAAGTTTTTGAATTGTTCTTCGTGTCGGTCGATTATGAGTTTAAAAAAGATTGCAGGATTTTCTGCAATTTCTGAAAGACTTTCTATACTGGTTAAAATACTAGCACCAGTCGGGGTTATCCGTCTCTCGTGGTCTAGAGACAGATCGCTTAAGTGAAGTGCTTCTTCGCAGGGTGTATGACCTTTTACGGAGCTATTTATTTTGGGGATTTGTTTACCGCTACAGTATCAGACACTACAAGCTACCCATTCTGAACACTCCGTAACATCCTCTTAAATATCAAAAGTAATTCATCCGATGAATGCCGGAAATTAAATTCAAAACGGCAAACAGGATTGAGGGCGAACGTAGTACTCCTTATTAGTATTAAAATTTTTGAATTCGTTACTTAGTATAGTGATTCTAGTAAACTTTCTAGTGTTCGATAGACATAGTTTACAGTTTCAGATTCAGTTTAAAAAGGACAAGAGGCTTGATTGCCTGTGTTAGTCCTAGCAATGGTTGTCTCTCAATCGATCCAACTTTCCTTTGAAAGAGTCAAAGGATGGAGCCTCAACCACGTGCTGAGGTAATGAATTCCACTCGTTGATGGTTCGATGAGAAAGTCGATAGTCAGCTGACAAGTAATTTGTTCTGGGCTTGTGAACATTTTGGAGTGTCCTCGTAAATTCCCTGTCTTGGAAGACAAGAAAAATGAGGGCATATCAGATGCAAATTTATCACTAAGCAATTTGAAACTGTAATCAAGTCGCCTTTAGTTCTACTATATGACAACCGGAAAAGGTTTGGCTTGGCCAGTCGAGCATCATACGTTTTAGCGTCGACATGACTGAAAGCCCTACATATTGACCATAAGGTTCTAAAACCTTTGATGGGTGTTGCAAGGCAGTGTGCAGTATTCTTTAGGTCTTGGCTAACGATGTCTCCTAAGTCATTGTGTCTTGACTACAGGTAGCTCAGTGTTATTCATTGTGTGTGTATCTATACCTTGATGACCGATATGCATCACAACACATACATCGTATCGTTCTCCATATCTCGACATTGTCAGCATATAGCAAGACCGATGATAATAGGAGATGGGGAAGGTCATTTACACACAAGAGAAATAGCACTGGCCCCAAAAATGTACCCTGGGGCACTCCACCGAGCACACTTTCCCAGATAAAGTTCGCGCGTACTCTTTGTTGGCGCCAAACTAGGAAGTCTTTTATCCACTTCAATAGATTGCCTCCAATTCCGAAATTTCTTGGCTTATATAAAAGCCGGTTGTGCGGAACCTTGTCAAAAGCTTTGCTGAAATTAACGAAGGCTACATCTAGAGGTAGCTTTTGGTCCTTAAGAGCGCACCAGCTTTCACGAGCCACTAATAAGTTAGTGAGACAAGAATTAACCATTCTGAAACCGTGCTGTACTCCGAAAGTATCCGGTTTTCATCGAGGTACCTAAACAGATAGATCAAAGTATATACTTAAAGAGTTCGCAAAGAATTTAGATAATTACTTTAGTAGCCTAGGATGCAATTCATCGGGCCCCGTGGGTTGACCTATGTCAAGCTTATTTAGCAGACCAATGACATCGAGTTCCTTAATGGTCACGCTATCCAGTGTATGTATGGGGAGATTTATGTGCGCTGACGGGAAGGGTGGTTCTATAGTATATACATTGCTACAGTAGTTCGAGAACAATTGACCCTTACCAAAGTCGTCCTCCACTAAGGATGAGGCAGTACTGTCTCCCCATAGTGCAGGAATAGTTCCTCTTCATTTTTGTCCTTTGGTTTATATAGGAATACAAGCGTTTAGGACATTCCATGGATTCCTTAACAAGTTTTTCTTCGTTCAACTTTCTAGACTTACGGAGGGTCGAGACACAGGCATTCCGAGCTTTTCGATACTGAGATTTTGTCTCATCGGTCCCCAGTAACCTAAATCTATCCCACATTTTCCTTTTCCTACGGAGAAGGATGCGGACCCCTACTGAACTATGGTGGGGAGTTTATCGGCCCTCTTGGTATAGTCCAAGGGATATGGGGTGTGGTAACTTTTAAGTATGAATTTCGAAATACGTCCCAAGCCACTTCAATTGAGGACTCTGGCTTTATTGTCTAATCTACTAACGATGCTGAGTGGATGATATCTGGTATATTTGCTTTCCAGACGTTAGGTCTGGATTGAACTAATGCGTGCTCGTGACTGACAGCTATATGGAAGTCGGAAGTTAAGACTGCGTGATCAATTTTACCTAAAGGTGGCATGTAATGGAGGTTCGCGACGTCATCCTAATAGTGAGTCAATATAAGATCTAGTAAGTCCAGGTCGTACCTAGTCGCTTCCTTCACATGTTGCACTAGAGCACAAGTGATAACCGCACCAACTAGTTCCTGCTCGAAGGAATTTTCTGACGATTCAGTTCGCAGATTTTCCCAGTCTACCATAGGGGCACTAAAGTCCCCTACGATTGGAAATCGACCACTTTGTGACCAAGTATTGAGACTGCTTAGCTGGACCTGTGGCGAGCCCATTTGGCCACTGTATTATTTGTCTATTCATTGTAACTCAGACATTTAATTCATCATGTTAATTTCTGTGTGCGTTTCTGACTCTTAATTCACTATGTTAATTTCGGTGTGTGTGATCGAATGCATATCTGTACATTAACCCTTAAGTTATCCTCCTATTGGTTGCAATGTGCAGATAATTGATAATTTATCCACACCCGATTAACTCTCAAAAATATATATGGATTTTTAACACACTCACTCATTCTGCTTCATCGTGTGCTTACTCACCGTACGCTTGTGGATTTTTATTAATCATTAACAATAAACTATCTCTATAACTGGTGTTCAGGCTTCTCAATAATCTCGAGCAAATCCGCAACTCTACTAGGAGATTGAGCCTACCTTATACACTCAGTTTACGGGATATTATTTATTGGAGTCAGATATTGAGGACATTAGCCTCAACAGACCTCATTTACCTCACAGCTTGGTCTGAGATGGACCAAACCAATCAGCAGCTCTTTTCCCTTGCATTTCAAGCGGCAACTAACTAATTCACACTTCCCGCTCTCATGGGATACACTGTCGATAATGTCAAATGGGACAGCATTCCTAATATTAGAGCTACACCCCTCCTTTGCGCTTTTGTATTCTGTCGGCCCTTACTAACGCAAAACCCTCGAAAGCAAGTTCCATACTATCTGTAGACTGTGTCAGCCAGTTTTCTGTTTTGGCGATTGTCTGGCTTTTTGGAGTTAATCTGTACACCTAGTTCCTATAGCTTATTGAGTAAGCTACAGGCATTAGTGTAACAGATCTGAAGCCTAGTTAAGTAACTTCGTGCTTCACCCAAAGTGGCTTCAGAATCATTCTCTGTCGAAGCCTTACAACTCAAAAATTTACAATTTTTATGTCTTTTTTGCGAGCGTCTAACCTAAGTTATAGCTCTTTTTGGCTCCCGTCTTTTTACGTGGTCTGCCAACGGCAAGTCCTTGAGGATAAAGACTCCTGAACACTTTAAATTATGTCCATTCTGTAAAATTAGATCGCGTTCGTTCGAAGACTTGAATACTACTTTAAGCAGTCTGGATTGATTTGGTTTTAAGTTTGCCAGACTACCTAGCCTATACACCTTTAGCAATGTGACCCCGGTGATATTTTGAGGCACGAGTTGATTAAGTAACTGTTTTGTCAGCACAATGTCATGCTCAAAACGAGCTTTTGGTTCGGAGCTCTCACTCTCCTTGATTCTATGAAAAATAAGTGATCTGTCGCTGTGATCAGCTTTCGATTTTTCATCCACATTTACGGGTGCAGGGTTCCTTTTTATATCGCTACGCTGTTTCTTCCTTACAACCTGTACCCACTCGTCAACATTGCTAGGAGAAGCAACCACAGTTGCGTCAATCATACTGTGGTATTCCGGGCGGTTGTCGACGATTTGGGAGGTCGGGTTATTTTTCCCCTAGAAACCGATCGAGCCTTGCGATTGCGGCTTCTAGGCGTTTCCTGCTGGATACCATTTAGAAGACGGGGGACAGAAGAAACTTCGTTTCTTTAGTTTTTGGTTAAGACAGACCTCTTTGAACACTGTTTTTCCTCCCTTGGTCGGTGTGAGTCACCTGTTTTCGAAATCACCTGAGTTTGCTCCACAACAATTTGCGTGTCGACAGAGTGAGTTCTGTTCGATGTATCCTGACCACGCTTGCCAAAACACTTTTTTTGCAGCATTTACCAGTGAGATGGCCTCGGTTAGCAAGCTGTCTGCATCCGAACAGCACTGTTGACGAAGCCATACGCAACAATTTTTACTGAACTGTTTGAGAGCCGCAGATGCTAAGTTCGTGTAAACTTCGTGATGCCAGCCTTTGCACTCATAGCACTGCAT
Source organism: Schistosoma haematobium (assembly GCF_000699445.3). Lineage (NCBI taxonomy): Eukaryota > Metazoa > Platyhelminthes > Trematoda > Strigeidida > Schistosomatidae > Schistosoma > Schistosoma haematobium. Next base: position 46,479 of record NW_026137076.1, read on the forward strand.
GCCGCTTTCAACTGGATAACGACAGCCCGGACGTTGGCAAGTGCTTTTTGGCACTGTCCAGTCATTAAACAGGGGTCTTTTTTAAAACAAGAACTGGATTCAATTATTCTCAGAGGCGAAAATGATCTGTGACCAAAAAAGTGGAAAACTGTAGATTGTTAGAATCAAAAGCAGTAACAGAAACAATAGAAAACAAAGTACTCAAAAGCACCGACGACAAACTAATTTAGAAACATAAGCGATACTCTACTCGAATACTTCAACTGAAATAAATTCAAATAAAGTGAAAACAGTAGTCTTGATACATAATAAACGATCAAAACAATAGAATTTACTCAGAGAGGAAAAATACCACTGTCCTTTTAATTAGCGCGCGTAGTTTTTTCTAGTGTTCGATAGATATAGTTTACCATAGTAATTTGTCAGTATTTTTACCCTGATTGTTTAATACACCATAATCTCCATCCGGGGACATAAATGGCACAGAAGTCTGTTAACAGAATACTTTTACCTAATCTATAACCATTTAATTCAATAAACACTCACCTTGAATGTGGCACATATTCGGATGGTGTTATGCTATTCAAATCCAATATGATTATACTTCTTGCTGTATTCGTGCTTACGTTTAATAGTATTTCTCCATTTGATGCAAGCTCTAGCAGCAATGTTTGCGATTCACAACAGGAACTATTCGACCCCATTATCAAGAGCGGAAAAGCCTTGGAAGTAGTAAGTTTTCGTTGCATTAATTTTCGTAGTTCTACTTCGTCAATGATACAAAAGAAACGATTCAGTTGACATGGGCAGGTGAAAACAGTGGGGTAGTTTTGGTTTTTCGTGTTTTTAATGATTAGGTTTTAATACTAGTAACGATGACTGAGGGGAGTCTGGCCCTGGACTAACATCCGACATATATCGTAGGTAAGAAGAAAACTTTTTAATGCCATGTAGTGACAACAACGGTAAAACGTTCACAAAAATTACGCAGCAGTTGGGTGAGAGTATTTACATCCGGAGAGAAAATGGCCTTCAGCGTCATCAGAATCAGAGAGATTCAAAAGAAGTGAGTTTAGTCCATTCCTCTCTCAGGGATAGCTCAGCTATTTGTGATATGTTATGATGTGGAAAATACGACCAGGTCTATGATTTTTGTTACTGAAGATGGGGGTTCTACTTGGGAGAGGTCTAGTGTACCATTTGTCTTAAGCGGTCAGCTGCGTTTTTATCCACGTGAAAGACTTTCTCCATGGGTTTTAACTTTAGAAGAAAAAACATCGGTGAGTTCACTTGACTTTTATAACGCCTGTCACTCAGATTTTATATCTGTCACTTGATAACGGTAAAACATGGAAAAACATTCACGATAATGTTGTGGATTACTTTTGGTTAGTTATATGCAAACTAATCTTACGTTATTCAGGTCTGTTTATGAAATAGATCCAGGAGAAACAGTGTACATACTTTATCATCCACAATCCAGTAAAAGTAAGTCCGTTCATGACTTCTCAAATGACTTAATTTCAGTTACTTGTCATCATTCAATCGTAAATTGTTGTTTATAGTTTAATTTTAAATTGTGTATTTATAGTTTTAAAAGGAACGGTATGAGCCTTTAATTGTTAAACCTCCACAAATATTACTTACAGACTGCGAATGTCTCAGTTTAATGATCTAGATATGTAAAGATTAGGTAGGGACGGAAAAGTTGAAGTTTTAGTAGGTCGTTTCAAAATACTTCAATATACTTAAAGATATTAAGTTCTGCTCTAGAGAACTCTGATAAAGCTGCTGGGATTACTTCTCAAAAAAGTGAATCTCAAAACTTCTCCCAAGCCTTAAAATGTACAGTTAAATAAAATTCGTAATACTCAACGTATACTTTTCAAGTACTTCCTCTACATACGGTGTTTGAATTAGGCCTCAATATTGATGCTTAGGACTGCTAATACTACTGCAAGCTTTTATCGGGTCAGTCAAAAGTCTCAAATCGTGAGACATGATTATTTATTCATTTTAAGTTTTTTTAGCAGGAAATTAAAAACTATGTTGGTTCTCTTTAAGTATGTTTCAGAGTATCCAAATTTAGCACTCTGAAATTATCGCTTCAACTTTAAGATGATCTAGAGCATTGTTCAATAAGACTTCTTAAAGAGTGTTTATTCAACTAAATATGGGTCCGCATTTTGGTCTATCTTTTTCTTGACTGCTTCTAGGAGTTATTGGATTTAGGTCTCTCAAGTTTTAAAAGTTACTGAAACGGTAGGCCACTTTACTTCTGTTAGTATAAGGTAGCCATATGACAGTAATATTAATCATAGCCAAAGATAAAGGAATATTTCCACATTTAGACTTAAATTACTCATTTTCCGTAGAGTTTTTCACTTATATATCTGGAATGCTTTTTTTATTGTACTCCGACATAAATCTGTCAAGGTAGCAGGAGCTAGTAACTATGAACTAACAAAAATCACATATATTATGTCTTAAATCTTTGACAGCATATTTACAAAAACCATAGTCATCAGAATCGGATACATTGTAATAGACGTATGTAGCAAAATGTGAGTGCTGTTTGATTTTGAATGAGTAATAGATATTGGATCAGAACCAATCATAGTGGTGTAGGTGTAAACACTCTTTGTCTTCCCTTAATTCGTGAGATTAAAATTGCTCTATACCTTTCTTCCCATGAACAAATTCTTTCTTCCTGTATTATATCCTTATATACAATCTTTGTTTTATATCGTACTACCATTGAAGCAACTGATTCTTGAATTCGGTGTTCATCTTGTTATGCTTAAGAGGTGTGACATTTTGAACTGATGCATATATGTACCTGGTCCCACGTCTTGGCTGATTGACTGGCTGTTTTTGGAAAGTAGGACATCGTATTATTGTGCGGACCGAATAACTTTTGTTGATGAATTGGGACACGTTTTCCTGTGAGGTTTATGTAAACATTTATGGTAACTGACATGCAATAGTTATCCATATCTTGTCTACCTTTATTTCCTCTCTATGTTGTTTTCGCTACAAATAAATAAACCAAGCAAACTTGGTATTAATAATTAACTGAAAAAAGCAAGTGTATTCCATTAATAAATTGAACTTTCATTTTTAAAAAAACAACAGATGCAAGTGAAAGGCGCATACTAGCAAAATCTTCTGACTTTGGATTAACTTGGACTGAACTATTGAAGGATGTTATAAGAGTATGGGCCCTACGTGGAGTTAAAGTTGATATCCCGAGACCTCATGATAAAAGTAGTATTTCGTTTGATTTGGAGACAGCAGACTACGAAACGATAAAAACTAGGACACTTTCTCTACGCATCACACTTTCTCAGATACCAAAAACCAAACTGTACAGCTTAGTGTGGTTTTCAACTGATGGTATTCGGACATTCAATAAAGCCCATTTGCCAACTATACAAGGAGAAAGGGTAAGTAAGGCATTTTTATAAGCTGGTAAGACTTTATAGAATGATTATACACTTACAAAACACACCAATCAAGGTTTATGGCGAACCCGCGCTAATTCCTATACCTTGCAACTAGTCGCTTAATAATAACAAAACATTTAAAAAGCAGAATAATTGACAAATATATTGTAAAATGAGGCCTTCTTCCAATGAAACAAGACACAAAAACACATAGAATGGCCTCATAAATATCTATTAATTTTGATGATCTACGTAAAAGATTATTCCAGCGTCATCTTTAATTTGTTTGAAAGATTTTCCATCGATTTAAAGTTTACTGTCAGTGCTTGTATTCTATTCCAAGTTGGTAATATTATATTCTCTTCAATGGCTTTATGTAAGTTGACACAGGTTCTCAAAGACCTTATAGAATTCGTGGATGTTGAAATGTGACAGAAAATCATCGATAGTCAAAGTCTAACTTGACATAGATCGTGCCCAGACAAAGTAGCCATACTCACATGGACACAGTTAAGAGGAAACTAATAAATACGCTGTAGTTATATGGTTGGTTAATGATAATTGGGTTTAGCAGTGGTCTGATTCTACCGACTAGCAAAATTTGAAATTTAATTGGACTGTGTTCAACAAATGGTTGCCTGACAGTGACGAGCTTTGTTGGTTAATTTTCGTGTTTATGAGAGTTTAAGCTTTATCCACCAATAACAAAAGGCCTTCACATTTTGGTCTGCTCTACGTCAATCGCTTTTTGTTTATGCCCATCAAGTAGATTGCTAATACTGCGTACATTTATGGGATCATTTAATTATATAAACATTTTGACCAACAGCAACTAATATCAAGTTTTTTTTTAACCAACTACTAGGTAAAAGTTCACCTTGATAATATATAATAAAGCGAAGAATAAGTTGCTATTTATTCCTATTTAGTTTTCGGTTATGCTTTACTGTTTATTAATCGTACTTGCCAAGTGTTAAGAATATTTGTGGGCCCAAGTGAAGAGACATTTTTAAGTGCATTCGCACTTCAAAGTGGGTAGTTCATCATGAGCAAAAGTTACACTAATGATGACTGATGTACAATACAGGATTCACAAATGTCAATGGATCATGGATGATCAAGGGAGGCAGCTAGAGAGAATATTCTTATTAGAATATTAGACGAGCTTGTACCACGGCTATTGATATAATAAGAAGACGACACAAAAGAATAGAGAAGTAATACCGTCAAAAACTAATCAAGATTCCAAACCATCCACAGGAAGTAAATGCAAGCATGTGTGGTCAACCTGTCAAAAGAAATTTCTGACGAACAAAGAAGCAAAACTTAAAAAAAGATTGGGGTACAATAAAAGTGACACTGAAAACCAGAATCTTCTCTGCTCTAGAGTCATCACTAAAACTGCTGAAATAAATGAAGAAACTCAGTAAGAAATGGGAAAAACCATGGTAGCGAAAGAAAGACAACACTAACTGACCGCACAAAACAAAAAAGCCTTAAAATCACTTCGAACTAGAAAAAATATTGTCATAATCGCAGTGGATAAATATCCACTACAGTATGGTTAAGGAAGAATATATCAAGAAAGCCGAGGAACTACTTGGGGATGTAAGTGTACATAAGTCATTGGACACAAATTCAAGCAAAAGGTTAGATAACCAAGTCTTAAGGACTTTCAACAAGCTGTTAAAGCAGGAAATATATAAAACAAGAACAATGGATAATGAAATCAGTGCTCCCTCAATTATACGGTAGACCGAAACTACACAAATCAAACATCCCACTCATGTCTGACTGTATCACTCCTCGGAATTCCAATACAATCTATCGAGAGGAATCTCATGATTCTTGAAGCACCTAGTGGATCCATCCAATCACTCTATTAAATCTTTCCTTTCAGATCTTGGATAACGTTAAGCGCGTTCAAATCAACAACAAAGAACTGATGATATCATTCAACTTAACAACCTTATTCACCTCACTCGAACCAAGCTTAGCAAAGGAAACTTTATCCATGATCCTTATAAACGATACAATCCTCACGGTACACAAACTCAAAAGTCAAAACCAACTGGAACTCATCAGTTTACGCTTAATAAAATATTTTAAATTCAATAATAAAATCTATGTATAAACTAAAGGAACACCGATAGGATCATCAATATTGAATATTTGCGAAACGTATGCAGGAACTGGAAACCTCGGTTTTACCAGTGACCAAGCAAAAATGTGGATTCTTTGTGTGGATAAACATTTGTCATCCTCGAATATGACGAGAACTGAAACACCTACTGTCTGATCAACAACGTCTTCTATGACATAAAATTAACAATGGATAAGAGTTGAACAGCAAACTATCATACTTGGGCGTATTGATCACCAGAATCGACAGAAAAAACTGGAGCCTCAAGTATACAGGAAGCCAACCCGCGCAGTCGTCTTAACTACAGGAGCAGCAACCCGAAAATTCACAAAATCAGCACAATGTGCCAATTTATTCAGAAAGGGCAGAATATACTGCAGCACACTTGCAGCGCTGGAAATTTGAAACATGCCTTATGACTATCCCTCCCGAACGGTTTGCCGCGACTTCATCAAGATATACCTCAACTGAACTCATCAGAGAAACGAAACCAAATATAGGAACCGACAACTGGGTCATCCTATTTTATGTAAACATATATAAGATCACAATTGGAACGAAACTGTTTACTTGGAATAAGGTATATAGCTCATAAACTGGCAAAATAGAATCGACCAATTCTATGCAAACCAAAGAAAATAACGAAAAAAGAAAAACGAACACAATCTGCAAAATAAACTGTTCCAACTGTACCGAAACAAAATGTCGGACAAAGTGAACACCTTCTTTGTCTTCGCCTTCATAAACGCCAATTGAGGTCAAGCTCCCATGATATATCTTCGCTTATATCAACGAATTCGGACAACTTACGGCTACACTCACTTGACTAGAATGGTGTTGAAACCTTTCATAGAGGAATACTAAGAACATCAGAGAAATTCTTAGAGGCTTGGTATCCTCCAGGTTAATTAGCAATCAACAAACACATCAGAAATCATCAAAGGTGATTATTGTTTTCTTCCTTCCTCATTACAGCCAATGACCTTTCAGACTATCAGCCAATGGAAGATCATGGACAATATAGGACCAAGAGTCAGATTAGAATTGGGATATATTAAAAATAAAAGAGGCGGATAATGATAGAGTAAAAAGTAACCCGTCAAGATCGAGCTCGACAGGACAAGCTGCAGGTCCTATGTGGAAGAATTCGGACTCTTCATTTCCACCTGAATTTTATGCTGATATTCGGAAGAACAAATAAGCTCCATTAAACTAACCATCCCCGATGAAACTGCACAAAACTCAGGACTGAATTTTTATTAGTCTGTACTGAGATATGTGCAGGTTGTATCGACACATATCAGTCACATCACACAGAATAGATGAAATTTGGTTAGAGTATAGTTCAAACGTCGTACCAGCTGAAGAAATTAGTGACTACCTGCACTCAGTAGATCCTTGGGTAATACAATGGTGTATGAACTAAAAGGTGCTAGGATCAAGTTCCACTTTGAACATAAACACCTGGATCCAGATACATCCACCTGATTAGTTCCAAGTAGGACGAAACACTCGTTCTGCATCACAGTGCTAACACAACCTAACTATTTTGAACTACTAGAAGTCACCGATGTAAAGTTTCCTGATAGTAATCGGTCATTTGAAGTTACAACGTGAACCTGGTACGTATGTACATCGGTTCAAGTTATCATATTCTATTAACATGAGGGGAGATGACATTGTTAAGCTAAATTACGCCAATATAAGTGGGCGTAACATTATCAGTGGTGACTGGAAAAATTGAGGCAACGAAGATACGGTTCGAGAAGAAAGTATTAACTAGTGAAATGAAAGCACAAAAAATATGTTACTAGGAGTTCAGAAGATAAAGGATGGATGTACATGCGCCATTTTCAGCGATTTGAGCCATGTCATCAAAAAGTCTGTAACCAATGGTTAAAGTAGTCACCCACAGACCTCAAATAGTCTATGCATATTACAGTGACCCAGTCCAACTGTTGGTGACTTCCTGGATCGATGCTATGTTTTTGGTTTGGCTATCCCTAGCTTCCCTCTAACCTACTGCTACTGGTTGGGTATAAATGCTTTATCTCCCAACTACCTCAGTTAATGAAGGTTTACTACCTCATCAAACGATTTGTTGTCTTTACCTAGTACCCTATTCCATAACTTAACCATCGTGTACTCCGTGCTCCAAAAGTACACGACCAATACTTTA
>NW_026137077.1:0-84768 GCF_000699445.3 Schistosoma haematobium
ATAATAATAATAATAATATATTTCTGCATGTGCAGGTACACACCGTTTTTACAGGCATGATCTATAAATTACAACATTTGTTGGTTCGCAAAATGCTTCCCAACTTATTAAGTTTATAGTTGTTATAAAGTGAAATCGTAGAGCGCTTGCTGTAAACTATGACCTTGAGAGGACGCGTACGTTAAGTTTGCTCCAAACGTCAGAAGTTTCATAGCTGTGCTCTCAGAGCAAGATTCTGAAGGAGAAAAAAAAAGAAACAGAAGAGCAGCAAGGCACTTGGATGTGAACGCCAAAGGTTGCTTAACATTGTGTAGTAGAACGGACAGAGGTATAATAAATTAGAATAAATTCATATTATGTCTTGTTAGAGTGAAGTGAAGTCAGAGGCTCCATGTTAGAGAATGTACTAATAAAGAACAACGAGTAGTGATGTTTAACAAGTTGGAGTAAGCTCACATGAAGGAAGGGAAGTCAAGGTTGGTACAAGGGAAGCGGTTTATTAGAAGGGTGTATATATAGAGGTTGAAGTGTTAAGAATACTAGTGACTATATCTTTTATTGTCTTTTTTCTTTTCTTTTTTGTCCATCCGATGTCAGCCACGCAATCCTAGTGTAAAAGTCCGAGTTAGCATGTTATAGGTTGTCTTAGTAGAATAGCTAATCCAGCATATTATTGGAAACATGAGTCTGAGTGGTGAGCGTAGGAAGACAATCTATATCTTAGATTGACTGTCTTATTCTCAATTATAAAGAGCCTGATACATACAAAATGTTCTGTCCCCACAAACACGGGTGGATTGAAGTTATCGCCCTCACCATCAATGCTTGCTGGTCAGTAACTCCACCCTCCCTCCTTTTGTGATGTTAGGCTCATTTAAGCTTATTTTTGTATATACGTCATACCTCACACAATCCTCTGTTTCACAACTTGTTGGAAAGCACTATTTCTATAAGTACCATTTTACAAGCTTATCAGGCAGTTACAAGCTGTGGACTGTGGGTAAAGCATCGATGCAGTGCCTCTGTTGACTATAGTATAAAGTATAGTTTGCCAAACAGAGTATAAGCGTTAAGAAGGGTATATTGTAGGATAGTTGTTTATTTAAGCAGGCGGAAAAGTATAGAAGTATGAGTTGTGGATAAGGGAATGAGTGGAGAAATAATATTATTTGCTAGTCAACATTGTGTACAGAAGAGTAAAAAGTTAATATAGGATAAACAGGAAGGAACTCACAGTAACTTGGTGCTGATGTTATTTTCTGTTGTCTTAACCAGTTGATTGGTAACAGGTTCCATAGATGCAAGACCACTGGTAGTAGGCAGCCGATTGTCGGGTCCTCTTGTCTTTTTAGGGTGGTAGTGATGGTCCCTTATCGACCGAGTTTAGTTTGACAGTAATGATAGGTCCAGTGAGTTACCTGTCTACTTCAAGTGAAGAAATGGGGTGGAAAAAGTAATTAATACAACTGCAAAGTAGGAAAAATAAGGCAAACTGAACTTGAAGTCCATTTTGGTCTAGACATGGAGAGAGCCTATGATGTCTGAGTGGGGTGCAGATGTGTTCGTATGTGCAAGATCAGTGCGAGTGAGGGCTTGATCAAGCAGTTTCACAAACGTATGTAGTTCATCTGCCATGCGAGTCTCGGAAGGAAGACTGTTCCATATTATTGCATACTTGGTGAGGAAGAAGTTTTCCCGAGTTTTTGATCTGTATTTCTCAACTTTGACCGTAGATACTTTGTTTCGAAGTTCGTATTCATGTGAATCTCGGGCAAGAATTATCTGACATGTTGAGTAAGTAAGGTTTTTGAGTAGTTTAAAGTAGAGAATCAAATTAGACCTAAGCCTTCTCTCCCAAAGGGGTGCTATTCCTAAGATTTGGCATCGAGAACTGTAGTCAATGACCGAGTCAGTCTTAAGTACTTTGCGGGTGAAGTCTCGTTGTATTCCTTCCACCTTTAGTATATCAGATAGACGTAGGTTGGAAAATAAGAACGAGCAGTATTCAACGATAGGTCTTACACAAACTTTGTAAAGAAGGATTTTAGATTCATTTTGATAGAAATTACGGAGGATGAAGCCAAGCAATTTCCGCATTTTGGATGCTTTGGCTGAGATGTGTTCAGAGAAATTAAGACTGTGTGAATAATGTACCCCTAGGTCAGTTACTGATGCCAGTCTGGGGAGTGTGTGGTCGCTAATTGTTAGTTTCATTTTAAGAGACGTGTCTCCTATACATAACCAGCCGCATTTCTCTATGTTGAGCTCTAACCTCCAGCGTTTGCACCAGTCATCTACCATGTTGAGTTCATGTTGGATTGTTTGCATAGTACTGCGTAAATCGCAAATGTCAGTTTTATAGATGACTTTTAAGTCATCGGCATAGAGGTAGGTCTTACCTGTGCTGAAACACCTGCATATATTGTTGATGTAGATTATAAAGAGCAATGGACCCAAGACACTACCCTGCACAACACCACTGGTTATCGGTCGAGGTGTAGATGTATTAGAGTTAATCTTGGTTATTTGATATCTGTTCGTAAGAAAAGACTTGATCCATTGCAAAAGGGGATTTATAATTCCAACTGACTTCAGTCTGTTGATTAGAAGATTATGAGGTACTTTATCAAAGGCTTTCTTAATATCGAAGTATAGTATAATAACTAGTTTCTTCTGGTCACGCATACGAGTAACCTCGTTAAAGAAGTCTATCAGGCATGTACTGCACGACCTTGTTCTAATGAAGCCGTGTTGTGACGGGTCTATTAGATCTTCCTTGAGTAGGTGATCAGATAGTTGATTTTGTATCACTTTTTCCATTATGCGTGATATGACTGGAGTGATATTTATAGGTCTGTAGTTTTCTACCAGGTTTCTCGGTCCGGATTTGTGTTTGGGAAGAACATACGTTACCTTCCAGGTTTCCGGATATGTACCTGTCTCTAAAGATAATGTGTATATTTTGAGTAGTAGCGTCTGTATGTCCGGCCCTGACATTTTATAAACGATTGAAGGGATGTCATCGGCACCAGAACTCGCATTTGGCTTAAGGGTTTTAATGGCGGTATGTATACTCATAATGTCGAAGTTTATGGTACTAAGATAGTTTTTGCCGGTGCACTTTATGTCGATATCTGGGGCATCAGATGTATTCCCATTGTGAGAAAACCATTCACTTAATAGTTCACATATGACGGTTTGGTCATTATACGTTACTCCATCGTGCAGTAAGGAGTGAATGTTGTTGTCTGTGTTCTTTCTTATGCGTTTCGTGAGGAGACGACATAGGGCTTGGGCTTTAGATGCAGCAGCGAGCGCAGTACGTTCCTCTAACTGTTTATGCTTGTTGTGTTGACTTTGTACTCCGTCAAGTACAGAGTATATCTGGTGCAGGGCACTGAAGTCTTTTGATATATAGTACATCCTTTTCAGTTTTCTCAGTTTAGACCTAGTCTTTTGGTTTATATAGGGAGTAACTGTTTTAAAACCAATTTTAGAGGGTATAGTGGTGTCTAGTGCAGATTTGGTGGTGATATTGAATATTTCTAATGTTTCTAGGAGGTTATTACTGGTAAAGAAACTGCCCCAGTCAGAGTGCTTTATTAGAAATCGAAAGTTTTCCCAGTCAGCGTTTGCATAGTCTCTATATTGGAATCGCGTTTTTAATGTCTTTAATTTGTTGCATATGGCAAGAATCGGAAGGGTGCAGAGGACTATTTTATGATCGCTGTTGTGAAATTTTTCGCTAACCACCATTGATGTTGGTGTGACACTATGACAGAATATCAAGTCAAGAATGTTGTGATTTCGTGTAGGCAGGTGTACATGTTGTTGCCAGCCGTGTATGTCTAAGGACCTAAGTATGCTTTCAAAGCACAATGGGCCAGAATGTGTCTTCCAGTTGATGGTGGGAAGGTTGAAATCACCACATACAATTTTGTATGTGAAGTCAAGCGAGGCAGCCTGAGCAAATGACTCACTTATAATAGTGTCAGTTTAACTAGGAGTGTTAGGAGCTCGATATATGCATCCGATTAGTATTTTACATTCATGAGTGTGCACAGTAAGCCATATCGATTCAGGAAGTTTGCTGAGGACGTGGTCGCTATAGGTTTCCGCTCTCAAATTTTTTGATACATAAACGAGACAACCACCACCCTTCTTGGTGACTCGATCACAGCGGAAGAGCTCATAGGTGTCTATTTGTAGAAATGTGTCTGTGGTATCGGAGGACAGCCAACTTTCCGTTATCAAAACAAGTGAGGGGTTGTTTAAAAGCAATAGGGTGCGTAGGTAAGTCATCTTACTTTGTACAGATCGAGCGTTGATTAACATAAGTGTCAGGTACGGTGACTGTTTGTCTAGTAGAAGGGTATGATGTAAACCGAGTGGTTTGTCTGTTTTGCCCTGAGAAAAGGAAAAATTGGGAGCGTTGACTCCATATTGATGAGTGTTTAGTTTATTACCATTAGGGTTAATGCAAGAAGGGTAGTTGGGTGTGGTTTTGGTGAAAGAAGTATGTCTAAGAGTGGAAGGTAGAGTCGAATGATTAGGTAATGTGTCCGGGGAATGATCAGGGGGTTCAGTCAAGGAGTTTTCAAGACTAGAGACAGTTATCGAAGTTGAGTAGGATGTGCTACTCCCCATTAAATCGGAGTATATAGATGGTTTCAGAATAGTGGGATTGTCGCCCTCAACATTTGGAGACCCCATAGCAGTAATGTTGAGGGGGAGAGAGATAAAAAAGGATGAGATAGTGTGCATGTCGAATTAGGGGGGACTAAACCGTTGTATTGGGTGGCTTGACTTGGATAGTACCTAGAATCTGTAGGTGGGTTCCCAAGTAGGCCAGCGTTATGGCTTCCTCGTGTGCGGTGGGCAATTTTAGTCCTATTGTGGTCAGTTGGGGAGGTTGTATGTTTCTGGTAAGGGATGAAGGAATGCCTGTTATTGTTGCCAGGAGAGGTGTTTCTGTTGTGTATAGTTTTGTGTTGGTTCATGGGGCTTACAAGGTTGACACCATATGACTTATGGGTATCACGTGTGGGTGTGGTTCTTGTCGAGTGTCGTTTCACATTAGGTTGAGTGGGTGTTGCCAGTTCTCTATGTTTGTTGTAGGGCATTCTATTACTATGAGAAGGTGCATGTTTTGGGTTAGGGGTGCTGGAGTATTGGTGGGTTTTTACGGAGAGTTTGGTATTTTTTCGCACAGCGGTGTCTGTGGATCTGTAGCTGTTAGCGCGATCCCTGGGAGGGTCATTTTTAGGCATTTTATAAGGGCCGCTAGGGTAATACTTGGACGCTATTGAGGCATAAGTGGTTTGGCATTTTGGGGTAGCTGAGTGTCTGGGCTGAGGGTGAGTGGTTGTAGCTGCTTTATGTGCGGTCTTGTCCTTAGGACTAATAGCAGTGTCCGACGTGCCTCCGTTTTTTGGGGGCAGTGTATGATATTTTAGGGTTTGTGCAGTGACAAGAGCTGTAGCTGCCACGGCTACGTAAGCTGGGTTGATCAGTTTGTGTTCCATTGCAGATTCGACGCTGGATAGCGGTCCTGTCATGAATGATCCTAATCTTTTTAAATGTTGGAATACGCCTCAGTAATGACTGACTATTGAGGAGGTGATTAGCTTCAGTGGTGCTACCAAACTGAAATAGAATGGGACAGGAGGCTTTAGTGTGTGCCTTACGTAATCTTCTTGTTACACACCAAGATTGCGACAATCCACATTCTTGTAGCAGAGTATTTTTAGCAATCTTTATGTTCGTACTATCAGGTATATTATACACAATAACATTCTGCATACACTGAAGTCTTTTCAACACTTCAGATGATATATGGTCAATTACTTTTTCAGTGTTTTTTATAATTTCCAGATCGGGATTTTCTGGAACACTGATTAAATATTTGTAAGGTAATAGGTCTTGAATAGTTTGGGTGAGGCTAAGTTCTGTTTGGCTGCTTTTAGGTCTACCAGTGGTGAGATTATCGGAGTTTATATCAAAGTTTCTAAGGTCGATATGGTTACATACAGGCCTGTTGCAGGTGTCTAGCGGATGTTCACTTTGTGCACACTTAGTTGGGGGGTGGGGTATATGTCTGGGTGAGTAGTCAAGATCTACATCACCGGGCTGGCTATTGTAGGCAGGCTTACATGTACTCCGTGGGCCGCTACTCAGGATGGCCGATTGTGAGATTGCTGGGTGTTTGGGATCAACAGCACTGTCTAAATACTGCTCACAACATGTGGTGTTTTTGTTTGGACTGACAAATGATGTCGACTCTAACGGTATGTGACTGCTCTTATTTATATCGACAAGCGAGATGCAAGGTAGTGATATGTCTTGTCCAAGTAAACGGTGCACGTTTAGTGTGGCTGAGGGAAGATCAGAGTAGGATGCAGACTGATCAGTGTGTTTATAAGGTTTCACATTATTCGCTTTAGTGACTGATTTAGATCTTTTGCAGGTGCTATAGGCATCAGGAGAGATTATATGTTTTTTAGATGGCCTGGTCATTATCGGAAGTAATGTAAATACAAAGTTTAATTAGGTGGACAGCGATAGTTGTAATTTAACTTAGTGAACGTGTGAAGTTTTATGGTAGGATCAGACCCAGTATTAGTTAAGAGTAAATATATTAACGTTAATTGGTGATAGAGATAGCGTGAGAATTAGCAAGATTAATTTATGACGTTGAGTTCCTAAATAAGGTGTCAAATTGATAGAACCCTATCAGTGACGAATTATTTATCGCTATTAAGTGTTAAATTAAAGAGAAAAACTAATAGGAAAATAAAATAATACCACGTGAAAAAAAGTTACAACCTTCAAAAGCGCGCCGAGAGGTGTGGCGGATGTGGTGTTTGTATGAACTAACATACGTTATCGCTTATCTAGTTCTTTGTGATCCAATCGCGTTATTTCTAGGATTCTTAGATTGTACTATAGTTCGTACACTTCTAATTATCAGAAAAACAGTAGTGGGTGCGTAGCAGCGATATACCCACGATCTTGCTCAATTGCACATCAAGTGTACACTCGCGAGTTCAATCATAATGAATCTGTAAGGTGCTCAATAAGATTGTCTAAAACTTCGAGGTGTCTTGATGGTTACGTCTACAGGAAGCTCACTGATGACATACAACACAACAATCACATGACGAAAAGATTATTTCACTCAACTTGTCTGGACTGCATTCATATCCTGACTCCATGAAATTCAGTTTTCTCATGGTCGATGTTGCTGAACATACGTACACTGAAGGTGATAAATCTACTGAAGCTTGATTCCTTGACCTCATTGAAGTTCTTGGATTATTTTAGAATGTGAAGTTAGCAACTCGTTGGAGAAAAAGTCAGACTCCGTCAATCTTAGACTGCATATTTAAAAACGAAGAATTCTTAAATGAAAATTCCTCAGTATTGGTTCTTCGTCTTTATGGCAACGTCTCACGGCAACGACAGGCAACCTGCAGCGATAAAGAATCTTATTCGTCGGTTTCAGTAGGCAAAAGTCCTGTATAGCCAAATTTTACTGACCGCAGTGTACAGATGGACAACCACCCTTAATTGCAAGGGGAAGATTAACGTCACACAACTTGACTTCTCGAAGGCCTTTGATATGACAAATTATGTGTCTCATCAATAAGCTCAAACGATTAAGCACCAAGCCATTGACGTTGGAGTGGCTTACTTCACACCTAAATAATCAACTTTTTGGAAGCGAGTTAGATCTCATTCTTTCTCAGAATATGGAATGTTATAGGATGTTCCCACAAGTTTCAATACTCGTAACTCTTGTTTTCTTAAGTTCTATAAACGACTTTACTCAGCAGGAGACATGCGATTTATCACTTTTCCACGTTGATGTGAAAATCTGGAGGTAAGTTTGCAATTAAGATGATAAACTGACTTTTAAGGAGAATCGAACTCGACTTCAAAGCTGGGCGGACAACAACTGACTTACTTTTAACACTGAAAAATGTGAAGTGGCCTACCTGTGATATGTCGTAGACTAGGAATACAACTTGGTAACTCCACTCTAGAAGTATCCAAGGTTGTGTTTGTACCCTATGATCTGAATTCATATGCCAATTTTAACATAAATGCTTATCGAGCAACAAAGTTTTGAGTTAATGTACCTTTTAGAACAATTCAATAACTGTTCTAAAAAATCTTTAACAAGAACGTCCATATATTTGATTTTCAAACTTGAATTTCAACTTATGTATTTGTTGTACTGTATCAATAAGGAGTTCATGAAGCAACCTTGCCAAGGCACACTTTCAAAGGTGTTTCAGGATGAGCGAGAGTGATGCTCTTTTCGATGACGTATATGAGCTTCATGAAATTATTGGAAAGTAATTTCAAAGATCATGGTGTTTTAACTTTTTCCGCAGGAATCAGCTCGTGTTTTTCTAATGAAACGAGGAATAACTTGAATTTTTCAAACGTTATGTAGTGTAGCTTTATTTTGGAAGCGCTGATGATAACCAAAACTCTGTGAAGTTTCTTTTTGTTTCATTTTTGTGCTCTTAGTTTCATCGACACAATTTCGGTACGACTTAAGAAAAATTTGCGATCTTGACATTTAGCCAATTTCCTTATTTCGGGGAAATTGTTGTCCCTTTTGGATAAACCTTGGGGAAGCCGCAATATAAAACTTTTAAGGAATCTTTGGAAAGTGGGACAGAACCTCCAAAGTTTTCGAAAGTCCTGGAAAATATTCAAAATGTTTGGGGAATATTTTGTTTTCTTCAATATTTCCCTATAATATTATGACACTGAGGTTTTCCTCCACATTTTAGGAAACTTTGGAAGAAACTGCCAGTCGTTTCACGACTTTGGGGAAAATCCAAAAATTTTCCTCAAAATAGGGAGATTGGTTATGACTTTGCAATTTCTTTATTAACTTAAGACTTATAAATTTGTGCACACACCTGTCTCCATTGTTACGTCTAAGAAACGTAATTAGGTGTGTCTTGTGCGTCACTTATTGCGACTGGAATAAAGTTGGGGAAATTTTGGGATTTTCCTCCAAAGTCGTAATAAATATGGTAGTTTACCCCAAAGTTTGTGAAAAGTTTACAGAAAAACCCCACAGCCTTATTAGGTTCTGAGGAAATTGTCCGAATTACCATTTCAGGACTAAACATCTAGATTGAACAATGATTGTTCAATGATCTCACTGTATATGATCGTTAGGTCGAGGTCTTCTGTACCCAAATACATGCAAACTACAGTCGATCATACCTCATGTTTCCTTTAAAACAGACTAATCTATGTACATAGCAATGTTGGGAAAGAGGTGTATAGTTCATTCTTCTAAGCAGCTCATTTTCGTGTTTTACCCTTTTATTAATCACTATATTTTGTCACATTTTTTTCAGAGGGCCTTTCAGCGTTATACGACGATGTACTCGTAGGGATACTGGTACTGAGTATGCAGTTAAAATAGTTGATGTTGTAAAGTTTACAAGTAGTCCAGGACTTTCTACAGCAGGTAACTACTTTTCAACAATATCTTGGTTAAAATATGCAGTAGTTAATCTGATATTTGAAATTATAGATTAGACTAAGCTGGGAAAAAACGTGAAGATCGACTGTTAGTTGGTTTCTTGTCTTATCGCCGGTTGGAAATAAGAAAATACTTATGTTGAGATAATGGACTAAAGTTTTAGAAGAAGATGTGAAATGAATGTGTTTGCCAATAAGACCGGTTAAAAACGATGCTATTAGACGTTTCCAGTCATTGATCCTTGTTTTTGCTTCGAGTTCAATCAGTTCATCAGTATTTACATTTGTGACTTTAGCTTGAAACTTCAATGCGTTACTCTTCTACGTTATTAGGTCTAGATAGCCATCAGCTGGTTCAGTGGATGTAATAATATTTTCGAGGGTCTTTATTTTTCCATTGTTAGTATTCAAGATTTTATTTCATCTGTCTCTGTTAACGTACATGAACTACAAGTGGATGACTCATTACTGTTCATAGATACAAGTTTTATTGTGTTTTTGAGTTATGGTTATCTCGAGAATGCAGGACGAGGATTTCATCTTAACATTCTAGTTCTGAACGTCGACAACGGGGAAATTTACATTTTTTATAGTAGATAATAAATGAAGATTTGTCGTTAGTAACCTCCTCCTCAGACTTTAGAGTGATTAATCCATAAATATTCTATCACGATATCTAGTGTAAGATATATACCCATAAAAGTTTTGAGTGAACTAATTCTAAAATTTTGTATCGTTTTTTGGGATTCATTTCACTGAAATATTGAATGCACTTATGTAAAAACACATTTTGAAAGGATAATTTCACTAGGTAATATTCGGCCATGTACATACGTTCAAACTTCATTGTAAAATAAAAATTAACTTACATCGAGTGAATCCTTACAAATTCTTCTTACACCTTATTCACAGGCATTTAGTTTCAAAATCAATTTTCACGATTCTTATGGAGAAGCTATGATTAACTGAGTCGTCATATATAATCTAAAGAAGTTATCAATTGACTGATTGGAAGAATATTTTGATGTATTAAGAATTAATCACAAGTGAAAATATAGAGCTTTTGATTGAGGATCAGTAGCTAGAGAGCAGCAACGAGGTTGATAACCCTGCTAGAGTTATGAGTGAAAACCGTACTTAGATTTCATAACATAGGAATTAAACAACTCTATCGTTCTCAATGGTTCTTTAGTTTTGGTCTATTTGTATCGATGGCTACTGTTCTAACTTGTGGCCTGTGTACCTTGTTAATGTATAACGTAATGATACCGCCAATTAAAGAACAGTGAGTTATCGATCGGACCAATGACTCGTGAAAGCCCGTACAAGCAGTCTAGAGTCCCTATCGGTCCTGCTTACCGCCTAGCCCAGCCTGTTAAGTCCAGAACAGTAATCTCATCCTCTGAAATATGAATCATGTAATTCAAACATACTGGGCTTATATACCAACAAGCCAGACTACCACAAAATAGGAAAAAACATTTGTACAAGAATTAGCCAAATGTGGCTGTGAATAAGGAAGATAGTAATTGATAGACATAGTATAACTCAAGAATGGTAAATCGTATAATAACAGTTCATTGATTGAAATAAAGCTTATGATAAGAGAAACACGAATATGAATAGTTTAGTCATTTAACAGTTAAACGACAAAAATTTACGCATAGTACTAGTCCATAAATGGGTTCCAAAGTTACCATTCGTTATTCTCATCGGCATATAACAACTATATTCGAAATAAGTTTTATTCAGGTTTTTAATCAAGGGATCGAATGCTTACATATTGCTTACACATTGCAAGAAGAATAGATGAAAAAACCGAAGAGCTTACCACTATAAAATAAGTATTCTTGGAATTTTTCTTTTTATAAAGAAGTCTTATATATTCAAATATAGAACGAGAAGACAAATGGTCTCCAAAGTTAAATCAACAGTATTTTAAATGCTAAAATGTAGAAGCAATATACCTACTATTATTCCAAAGTTGCGTCCAGTATAGCCGAAGTGCGCGCTAGTTTCTCAACCAAACCATTTATCATTATTAATTGCAACTCACAATAGTTGCAATATGTGGTCGTACACTATGGATGTACACAAAACCAGAAATCATCTATTTAAATAACTTCACATTAATTCATTTTGCATTGGATGTTTGAATCCTCGCATTGACTCTTATTGGCATATCTACATCCTGTGTAGATTACCTCGATATTGCCTTAAGTTACAAGCATTATAAACAGGGATGGATAGTGGCTAAGAAAGGAATCTAGGACGCGCGTTTTGTCCTATTTCGAACTTTTCAGCTGTTTGTAATGCTTGTAAATTAAAGTCATATCAAAAGGATACTCTCAGTATCCACATATAGCAATAGGAGACTGATAAATGACAGACATAGATAACAATGATAAAATTAAAACAACTAACACACGATAAATTAAAGTTAAGGCGATTGCACAAGCTAGTGGCTATCTTGACTTGGTAGCTAAGTGTATAACGCGTTATGGCGTTTTCAGTGAACGGTATTGAGTTCAAATTTTGTATCGAACATCAACTCTAAACTGTAAGTACATCGATATAAATAGTCCTACATACGACAAAACGTGCATCCTCGATTCCACTGCTAGTCACTATCCATCTTTGCTTATAACACTATCAACATTAGTTCTAATTCTTTTCAATCTATACATAACACCAAATGATTCATTAAAAGAATCATGAATGTGTTATACTGTCTTTCTTAGACATTATTATAGAAACATATGTTTGCTCAAATATCGTTTGTTTTTTTTTATTTCCTTCTATTGGATATTAAGTAATAAGTATTGAACCCACATTTTTTTCTTTTAATAATTGACAATTTGTTACTCTAACCTTAGGTTTTATTAAAATTATATCGTCACAACAATTTCTTCATTGAATGATTTCAATGGATATCTTAATTCCTATCTGTAAGGTTTTGTAAACGTACAAATGTGAGTGTATGTATCTTTATATATGTCTAACGATCGAAACTATCTATTTACCTTATTTCCCCCCCTCATTTATAACTTCTTTTTTTCCCCTTATATATTCGTGTGTATCGTTGGAAAAACGTCGGTCAATTTGTTTTTTATTTATTTTTAAGTGGAACTTTATTTCTCTTTTCCCATTTTCTAAAATATTAAATTAATGCTTAAATATGGTTACTATCGTTGTCTATCTACCTGTCTATCTTACACTCATTTTCTTATTTATAATTTCATTCATACACACATATAGACACATATACATCCATCCATGTGCACAGCATCAATGAGATGAAAAAAAAAACAGAAAGAAAATGTGAGAAGAAGAAATCCTCTCTTTTGACTAAAAGATTTAGTTCGATTTTTACTTACTATTACCATTAAGTTAATTTATTGAGTTTTTATATGAAAGTAATGAACTGGAGCGTAAAAAAGAATAAGTTTTATTATTGTTTTCAGCCTAAATAAGTAACAGTTATTAGAAAAATCTATTTTGATCATTATACATAGTTGAATAATAATTACTGACATTACAATTTTGTTTATACTAGGAGAATTTTCTCGATCTGATACATCATTTTCATTGTTATCAGTGATATCGATTATAGAAGGATTGAATAATTATGATTTATTGGTCTAGTCTAGCCTCTTGCCTAGGAGGTCTATTCCACATTGGAATGCGGCAAAATCAAGAGATGCAGTCATATGGTAACCGAAGACCAAAATAGGTTTACTCACTATTCACCCTCTCAGGATCCTGGAGCCTATGTACATCAATAGTTTGGAAATAAGGTTTCTTCCACCGCCCTGGGTAGATCTTCCATGTCTACCAAACCAGCTCAAGCACCGAATTTTATCTAATTGTCATCTCACCATCATAGAAAACGTTACCATGTGAAGATAGTAACTAGGACTTTCTTGATAGAGGCTATATACTCATGGAAACAGAAGAGCATTTAGTGAAGTAGAACAGGCTCTTCTCATCCTCAGGTGTTTCAGAACATTTGGAGACACTGCAATTGATTTTAAGTCATACCAGTTTGTTTTTACAACCACTGATTTCCATCTTAATGACCCAACCTACCGTTTTACCCTACAAAACTTAAACTAGTAGTTGCCAACTTCAAAAAGAAGTATCATAGGTTGTTCTGTCGATAATTAGACTTCTTCATTACTAATCTATTTTGATTTCAACATCTTCCATCTGAAAATTCCTAAGACGATGAAAGATCACAAGCTGACCAACTTTCATGAAACTTATCATCTAATATGAACGTCGCTTCGTCCGTGATATTATTATACTCGATGAACTGCAGTAACATTAAAAACCTTGCATATTGACTCACCAATTCAAGGGATTATACCAAGGGATGGTAAAGTCGAAGTCAAACTAATTCTTGATTGAAATCATGAACTGATTGTTGTTAGACCACCATTGAGAACCTAGAAGTACTGAATGACTGTTCCGTCCTATGGTTAGACTTCTCAGAAGTGCGCGGATCGGTTGAAATTAGACATTAACACCATTAGATGCTGACTCAGTGGTCTAGTGGTTAAGCGTTGGCGAGCGAGACAAAAGGTCCTGAGTTCGAATCCCGTGAACGGGGTCGTGGATGCGCACTGCTGAGGAGTCTTACAATAGGAAGAAATAGTCATCTGGTGCTTCCAGGTTTTTAATAGTGATCTAACATCAGTCGGTTCATGATCTTTATCAAAAACTTAACAATCTCCACAACCCTATACTGATAAAAGCAATTCATGGAATCGTTAAAAAAAATACTATGTTGATAAGTTTTAAAAAACCTACGGTTAGTAGTATAGAACTTGACCGATTTTATTAACAACATGAAATGTTTACGTAAAAGTGCTTTAATTACAGTTAACACACTGAAATTAATGAATATTAACTAATGCAATTTAATGTTGATAACCTGCTTCTTGTTTATGATGTCAAGGAAATTGTTGAATTGATTAGTTTATACTTATGGGTTATTGACATAGATTTTTAGTTATCAAGCTTTTAAAACATAAATTCTAACATATATAACCTCATTGTGTATATCAAAGAAATCATAGTTATTTAAAAAAGTTGTACAGTCAAGATAGATACATAAAACCTTAACAAGTTAATCCTTGTAACTATGTAAAGCTTAAATGTAAACAAGTTATTCTTATATGTAATTCTTTATTTATTTGAAATCCTATACATTGTAAATCCTATTTCATATCCTTCTGAATCCTGAACATTACAATCAGTTCACTATTCATTTCATTTCCAGACCAATAGTTATAAAAAATACCGTTAGGAAAAAGAAAGGCGATCCTATGATATTAATTTAGTCCACTATGTTACACACTCAGATAGAACAATTGTAGATTTGTTTATATACACTTAATTAACCATAAATATAAGAATCTATAGTTTGTGATATATGTAACAGGACTACTTTACAATTCAACTAAATAAAAACAACAATAACAACAACTATAAACTCTAATTTACAGTGTCTAGTATTCTAATAATTGAAAATATACATAAACACTGAACAACGTATATCGTCCAGTAATATCATTGATAATGCACAATTACTTAATTACTTACGCCTGTTACTCCTCGTGGAGGAGCATAGGCCGCTCTTCTAGAGTTACTACCGGTCCTAAGCCCGGATAAAGGAGAAGGGTTGGGCATGGGGTTAGCGACCCCATCCCGTAGAAAACTAACTCGCTAAAAAACGCTAACCTGAAAAATAATTGATAATACACTAAAGAATATATATACATGTTAATCGAATAATTAGGTATGACTTTCATAATCAACTTCTAGAATTCAATTTCTCCAAACGGGAATATTAGTTTTTATTCAAACAGTTTAGGAATTTAAAAATTGTCTAGTTAAAAAATTCTTTCCCTTTCGTTCTGTTTGATATTCATTGCTAGCCATTATCTGTCTTTGCTTAAAAAGCTTATGACTTAAGGCTATATCGAGGCAACCCGCACAGGATGCTTATATGCCTATTAGTGACTGATCAATTACAGTCTTAAATAACAATTGGAAGATGCAAATAAAACAACACTAAGTGAATTTGATTTATAGTTGTTTGGAAATTCATTAGTCACAATATATTTTCAGAAAGTAGAGTTTTTCGAGACGGTGGAGAAGATTTGTAATTCAGCTGAAGTAGAGTTTTTCTTTAAACGGTTTGATTAAAGTATAAAGAAATATTTGTTCGTTTACAATTTATGAAATTTTATTAAAGCATATACAGTCGAGGCTTAATTAAGTTCGTTAATGGGTGGTTCGGTTTTAAGTGTTCCTTGTAGTATGTGGTTGCCAACACCTTGGTACGATACTTCTCCTTAAGGTACATGAAAAGAAAAGTAGATTAATACTGATCTATGTGATTTGGAAGTGTAATCACTGATTTCAAGGGACAACTGATTAAGACCGGTCATACATGAATTCGTAGTGAGTTCTTGATGTGTTATTTTCTTACTTTCAAGATCTTACTGTCAGCAGTGAAAATCTGTGGACGAAGTTACATGTAGCAACTTCGGTACCGATCTTTCCTGACTCCATCTTTCCGTTGTGAGGAAGAAAAATCACTACTGATGTTTTTTTGTTTGAGAATACCTTAATTTCTCCACATTATAAAATACAACCAGCAGTACGACTTCTCCTTTGAGCCTTAAGTTGATGCTTTTAGTCTTACCATACTACAACCAAGCTGATAGGTAAGGTAGGGTGTAAACGAATAAATGTTCCAGCCAATATATCCCAACTGGATCACCACCATGTCAACGCAGCAGCTATAGGCATGTATATAGTTCAGTTGCTCGATAAAGTAAACATATAATAACAATAAAAATCCAAATACGAAAATAGACCTAAAGATTCTGACTTTGATTCCTGTATTTGGTATTGGATGGGCGTTGATGAAATTTGTTATGGAATCAAGCTATGAATGATCATATAATTCTAAATTTCGAAAAAAAACTTTCTTGATGTATGTTAATTGAAAAGGAAAGCAGTTCTAAGCACTTTAAAAGAATCGACTTGCTATTGTTTTACTTATATCTCCCCACTATTATTTAGAACTGCAATTGATCAGTCAATTATTGGCATATGTGCATCTTGTGCGGATTGCCTCGATATAGCCCTAAGTCACAAGCTTTTTAAGCAAAGATAGATAGTGACTAGCATTGTAATTCAGGATGCGCGTTTAATCCTATTTGGGACTCGTCAGTTGGATGTACCTGCAACTCAGAGTTGATGTTCACTCTGGGACTCGAAACCAGTACCGTTCGCTTCAAACGCTATCGCGTTATCCACTTAGTTACTAAGTCCTGACAGCCACCTTCTTGTGCAATGGGGTGAAGTTTAAATTCCCTTGGTGTTGTTTACTTATATCTTCCCATTGTTATTGAGGATTGCAATTGATCAGTCCCCTGTTTGCATATGTGCATCGTGTGCGGACGAAACGGGCGTCTTGGATTCCACTGTTAGCCACTACCCATCTTTGCTTAAAAAAACTTTAAAAGAAGGTTAAAATGTTTCTAATCTTTATATGATAGCGAAATTCTCTATTGACTATGATCATTTGTTTCTGATTAATTTTTTGTTCTCTTTCTTCATCAATTTAGACTTAAAACGTGAAGCGAGTATATGCCACTTACTGAAGCATCCACATATTGTTGAATTAGTAGAAACTTACAGTAGTGATGGAATGTTATACATGATATTTGAATAGTAAGTCTTTTTCTTCATCACTGTTTTCTTTCCTTTCGTACGGATTTTATGATGTTAAAGAGAATAAGTCAGTCAGTCGGCTATATCGTACGACCAGGCACACATACGCCATACCTCATTAGCACAACAAGATGAACACGAATTAATTAAAAAGTTAATTCAGTGGTAGATTGTGCATAAGGATATACAGGAATAAAGAATTAGTTGGTAGACAGAAATATGTGAAGCGATTTTAATCTCATAGTTTAAAGGAAGACAAAATGTGTATACACCTATGCCAATGTGATCGATTCTGAGCCGAAGGGAATAAAATAAAATGAAACTATGATTTGATCTTTTTCAGGGTTACAAGTTAATGAACATTTAATTTAGCAATTTAAAAGTTTTCATAGAATATTCAAAAGTAAAGAAGATTGGAATGAATAATTGTCCTCAATAATTTCACCATTCTACTCTACCATTCATAATTATTGTGGAATACAAAAGCCAAAATAGGAGATGTATTAATGAATTAAACAATATTATAAGTTTTAAAAATAAGGTGTTGTACGTTTGCATCTGTTACAACTTAAATACTTCGAATATGTATCATTTGTAAGTTATAAAAGGGTAGGAGAATTGGCTGTGAGGAGTCGAGTTATATTCAATATAATAAAATAATAATAACATTGTGTAGAAATAATAAGAGAGATATTGTCAAGGGGATTGTGATGAGAAATTCATGTGAACTGAGAAAAATGAATCTGTGAATTTGGAACGGGGCAGAGCAGATATAAATACAAAGAGAATTGGTAACAAGCGTTTACAATGTTTACTTACTTACTTACGCCTGTTACTCCCAATGGTGCATAGATCGCCGACCAGCATTCTCCAACCCACTCTGTCCTGGGCCTTCCTTTTTAGTTCTATCCAATTTTTGTTTGTTCTTTTCATGTCTGTCTGCCTCCATTTCTCCGCGTAATCTGTTCTTTGGTCTTCCTCTTTTCATTTGGCCTTGAGGATTTCTAGTGAGGGTTTGCCTTGTGATGCAGTTGGATGCTTCCCTTAATGTATGTCCTATTTACTTCCAGCGCTTCTGATTTTTCCCTCCGCTGGGGTTTACAATATATAGGTTGAATATGTAGTGATCCAGTCGTGAATCAAGGTAAACATAAAGTTCGAACATTCTTCTTTTGGAAACATAAGTCAGGTCTTTTGCAGTTGCTCCCATGACTTTTGCTACGTAGATGAGTCATAATCTTGATCATTGGGGTAGATTTTTTGGGATAAAAAATCGTGAAGGCTTAATCTATTTTAATATGTCCAGTATCTATCGAGTGTGAAAGGATGGCGGTGTTAATAAATCTTGTGAAGCCTTTCTCTATTCATCACAGTAAGTGTTTACGAGCACAAGAGTAAATGTATTTGAGTACAGCTTATGTAACTATCTTCACTAGAGCAGTTGGGTTGGTAAACACATATGAGGGAGCCTATTATAGGTACTCTATCCTCAGTGGTCTAGAGGTTAAGGGTACGCGTGGGACCGAAGGTTCTTGATTCGAGTCCTGCGTACGGGATCGTGAATGCGCTCTGTTGAGGAGTTCCACGCTAGGACGAAACGGCCGTTCAGTTCTTTCAGGTTATTACTGGTGGTCTCAAATTGATTGGTTCATGATTTCAATGGCTTGTTTCACTACTCCATTTACGGAAAAAAACTGAAGTCATCTAAAGATACGTTCCTATTAATGCTTTTTCAACATCTATTTAATTGATATATTATCGGTTGTGTTATTGCTAATAAAATTAACTTTCCAAACAAATTATTCAGCAATATGTTAAAAAGAAAAACAATTTTCATTAAAATGAATACATTCTGCTACATTGAATTCTCTTCTCTTACTTAGAATCTTTTATGTCCTAATATCAGTGGAATTTAGGACGCGTGTTTCGTTTAATTCAGAACTTGTAAGCTCAACATAAGTGTACTTCAGTGTTGATATTTACACTAAGATACGAAACTGGTACCTAAATCTTCAAGTGTTAATGTGTTATCTACTTAGCTACTACGTCCAAATTGATACTAACTGGTTCAGTATTTATGACATTTTATGTTATTATGAGTTCGTTACTACAGGAGAAAATTGATATATCCACTAAGGTGTGCACTATTCCGACAGAGACTGATCGAAATTCATTATTAAATATAAACAAAAAGAAGACGTGAATCACTATGAATAATACAATTTTCCTAAAATATTGATACGACCGGAAAAAGCTTCATTTCCATTGGGGTCTGTGTGGTCAGGATATAATTGTAGGAAAGCAGTTGTATGACTCATCTCTCTATCTAATCCGACTATCGACTAGTTAGCTTATATTCTCAATGGAACTGGCGACCTATTACCCAATTGACACACCAAGCAGTAAACAACAACCAAGGCTTTGATGCTTATTAGTCCTTGGGCTTCTTTTAACATAGTGCCTAGTCAGAAGAAGATGATAAAACAGAGATTAGTTCTATGTTGTATTCTGCTCAATAATGACTCGAAAGTTATAAGATGATATACCAAATAGTTTTAATCACACAGTAACACAATTAAAGAATTCTAATATGTACATAACACAGTCATCAGTAATACAAAACTAGAGTAATGGAGAAATAATCGACGATAAATTAAGAACCATGAGACATTATAACTATTTATAAGTCAAACGAATGCTTTTAAATAGGAATATCTAAAAATACAACATAACAACTGTCTACTAATTACACAATGAAGATGTCAATAGTAATTATTCGTGTCATAGTCTCTCCAAAGTTGTAATTTCACACCCTTATCTCCATTATAACGTATGTGTATATATAGTAATTTTATAGTTGAATTCATGAGTCAATGAAAGCTAGACCAGCATGGAAAATCTGGAAGCACTGGATGGTTGTTTCGTCCTAGCATGGGACGCCTCAGCAGTGCGCATCCACCATCTCATCTTGCGAGATTCGAACCCAGGTCCCATCAATCTCGCGCACGAACGTTTAACCTCAAGACCATTGAGCCGGCCGGTATCTAACGTTGTTAATATCTAACTTCAGCCAATCCATGAAATTCAGCGACACATCCACCATTGTCTTCATTGAGTTACTATCACACAACAGACCCGGTCGAGATCCACTGGTCACTGCTTCTCACTAGAACTCCAGGAGACCGTCACTAGTGAGAATATGATGAATATAATTACAGAGAGCTTTTGTGGATATTATAGTTTTTTAATAGTTGAATTCATGAGTCAATCGAAGCTGGACCGGTATGGATAAACACTTCTAAGGAGTCCTGTATTTGGACGAAACAGCTATCCAGTGTTTGCAGGTTTTCTATTCTGGTCTAGCCTAAACTAACTCATGAATTCAACTATTAAAAGTTACTATAATATTCACAAAAACCCTGATTATTTATGTAGTTTTAATTTAGAAAACGTTTATTTTAATTGTAAAAAAGAATTAGCTACAACTGAATTTCAGTTTAAGCAACACAATAAACTAGAATAATCAATAATATTTCAGTCATAGTTTATACATAAGAATAAAATTAAAACTGTCAGATATCACGGCGACTATATACCCATTAAATCAATCAACTTAGTTGACATTTTGCTAAATTTATCTAATTTTTATAACGAATATGTTTTTTTACATCTATGGTAAATAAATTTTGTCCAGTTGTTAACAAGCAACAAAATAATTTCGCTTGATATTATTTGTTTGAATGTTTCCATTAATGTTTAGGACTGCAATTGATTAGTCTCTTATTGGCATATGTGCATTCTATGCATATTGCCTTGATATAGCCTTAGTTTACAAGCATTATATGCTAAGACGGATAATGGCTAGCAGTGAGATCCTGGAGAAGTCCTAAATAGGACAAAACGCGTATCCTGTATTTCACTGCTAACTACTATCTGTCTTTGTGTGAAACGGAATAACGTTTATTTATAGACTTGTCAAGGAATTTATAATCTTGAGAACATTCTTTATGACATTTAAGCTGATTAATCTTTATAATCAAAAAGGGGTTTTGTGGATATTATGGTAATTTGATAGTTGAACGGTTTAGAGGTTAAGCGCTCACTTGCATTACTGTGATATTTCTTGGGTTCGAATCTCGCGAGGCGGGATCGTGGATGCGCACTGCTGAGGAGTCTCATACTAGGGTTAAACGGCCGTTCAGTACTTCTAGATTTTCCATTGTGGTCTAGCTTCAATTGGCTCGTGAATTTCAACTATTAAAAAATAATTACTTTTATAGAAAATATTTTAACAATATTTAGTTCTAGATAAACCTATATGATTAGTAGAAATGAATGTTATTAAAACAATCGACCATTTGACGTAAACGTTTCTTTCTGATCGATTGCAGTCCTAAATAATAATGGGAAGATACAACTAAGCAACACCAAGTGAATTTAAACTTCGCCCTATAGCACATACTGGTGGCTATTAGGACTCAGTAGCTAAGTGGATAATGTGATAGGGTTTGAAGCGAACGGTACTGGGTTCGAGTCCCAGATTGAACATCAGCTCTGAGATGCAGGTACATCCAGCTGACGAGTGGTAAATAGGATGAAGTGACGCGCGTCCTGGATTACACTGCTATCCACTGTTCATCTTTGCTTATTAGGTTTTTTGTCTAATATTGCTTGTTTGGTATGAACATTAAACCAAATCGTAGACTATCAAACTGTATTAGGCACAAGGATTAATCATAGGAAATCTAATTGCTTTATAATTATGCTTTTCTTTTCTTAAAGTATGAAAGGTGCTGATTTGGCATTTGAAATTGTGAAACGTGCAACAGCTGGCTTTGTTTATAGTGAAGCAGTGGCAAGGTTAGTATGTCATTTTGTACTTCAGTATGTTCTATACTACTAAGGGGATTAGCCCTGATTATCATTTATCTAGTTACAAAGTTATTTAGTTGTATTATCATGAATTACTCTGGCTGTATTCTTTTCTTGATGTTTTGAAGTAAATATATCTGTAATCTGAATGTAGATATTTACGTGACATTTAACATATCTGTAATGAATTAGTGAATGTTAAGTGTTTGGTAAAAGCTGTGAACCCAAGTATTGTATTATTTACTGCTTATCAAAAAGAAATATCAACAAAATCAATGCAAGTGATACGTCCGCCTAGCATACTAATATATATCAATCTGTGTCTCTGTTAGGACCTCTCCTATTAAGATAATTGTGTCTTGATTGACTTTCTATAGAATTGAAGTACCTAAACTTTTTAATCACTGAGTAGTAACTAACGTTGTATTATTTCGCAATCGAATTTCCGTATAGCCGGTATAGACTTGATTCTAGGTAACGCAACATCATAGTGTACTTTGTGTGGCATCAGGTGGTTTTTGATGCAGTCGTAAGGAAAGCTCTTGCTCGTTTACAATCACTAGTCAAGTTCATCCTGTCTTAAGAGAACTGATATACCGCCTCATTAGCATTCTAACTAGTATCATGATCAATAACAAGTAGATCTGCTTTCTAACTATAGGATTAAAAGTTTGAGTATGATTGTGTATGCTTTAAATCACTTACACTTGACAAATTATATTAACTGTACTCTTTATAGCTGAAATGTTAAACATAGTCTTGTCATCTTTTTGTGTTTGGGCATAATTGGCAGGAAAGCCTGCAGTTTGAAAGAACTGATAATTCCCGTGTGATTCGAGCCCAGGTCAACCAGTTTCCTAATCCATGATCTCACAACCAGTACATGGGGTCAGTCTCAGTCCTAGTGACTCAATGGTAATGCCTTTGAATGTGAAGCTGATTGACCCAGGTTCCAATCCCACGTGTAAATCAGTTCCCTCGAGATTTCAGACACGTCTTGATAAAGGGTATCAACTTACTCGAAACCTAGATGTAGGCCTTCCTCCCGATTACATTCTAGTACTTATTATTCTAATATTTATTTATTAAGGAAACATGTATCAAAAGTTCATTCCTCTTCTATTTATGTAATTTAGTCATTATCTACGACAAATTCTAGAAGCTATACATTATTGTCATGAGAATAATATTATTCATCGTGATTTAAAACCACATTGTGTTGTCTTAGCAAGTAAAGAGAATTCAGCACCTGTAAAACTTGGCGGTTTCGGTCTAGCCATACATCTAAATTTGGATACAAATCAAGTGAATGGAGGTATGATAATATTATTTGTATTATCCTTTATAGTTTTAATACTCTTGTCATTTGTTTATATATTATACCATAAATACTTATTATAAATAGTTTTTTTATGGTAATACCTAGTTTGTCATTAAAATACTTTATCAGAAGGGGTTTTGTGGAGATTTCAAAGGAGTTCCATACTGTGAAGAAACGGCCGTCCAGTGCTTCCAGGTTTTCCATGGTGGCCTAGCTTCAATTGACTCATGATATCAACTGTTTAAATTACTACAATCTCCACAAAACCCCTTCTGATATCAATTAATTGTTAAGTTTTCCAATCATAACAGGATGGAAGTCGATCGTTTTTATTATGAGAAGTCGGCTATATTCATATGGCATATATATGCGTCGACACAAGTTGCTACATGATTTAACTACATAGAGATGAAGTTAAAATATAAGTAATCAACCAAGGTTCCGAAATAACATTATCCTTGATAGTAAGAAAACTAAACATACAAAATATGGTTGAGATCAGTAAATTTTCTCAAGTAATAAAAAGTATGAAGTAGTAATGAAAGTCAAGTTTTAGGGAAGACAAAAAGTGAATTCATCTGCCTCACTTTAACTGGTTCTGGACTTTATCGTATGATGTCACCGAATACTCAGCACCGTCACCGCTGGTACCTCAAACATACAGGCTTCACGTGACAACACGTTTTAGGTCGACAGTTAATGACTTTATAGGCTCATCATAAGTTTTATTTTGATCTGCTCTAGCTTTCTTCGAATCTACTCATGTCAGCGTTACACGTTAATGTAGGCTGTGGTTGAATATGTGCGACACTTGTCCCGCTCATCTCATCAGTTGATTTGATATTTGTCTATACTATTCTGTTTTTAATTTCAACATTGGTCACTAACTCGTCCCACCTTTTGTGAATAATGGTGAGAAAACATGTACAATCAAGTACATGTAACCTCACTTTCAAAAACCACAACTCTTAGTCATGAAGGAAGCTGTCTCAGATTTTTGCTCAGGTTAAATTTTTGTCAAAGTTTTGTCAATTGTTATGAGAATACGATCATCGGCACTTAATTAACACAACAATCAAGAGATGAGGGGTTTGCAAAACAGCAACACCTCAAATTTTACACAACACCAAATATGATAAGAACAAAACGGTTAGTCCTTTGCAAACAGTTCTTCACTGTCTCCATAAAAGATAATCATATAACACAAAATATATCTGTGAGTAGAGCTGAAAATTAATCTTGAAGAATAATATGAACGATGAACAATAAGGTTCACTAAAAGATAGTGTAGCCCATAAATAAGAAGAAACAGTTATCCAGAAAAATAATTATTAAATAGAGAGAACTGATGCTTTCTGCGGAGCTCGAACTCATATAACGGGATTTCTTTGTTATGGACATAAATGATATACATCGAATGGTAGACTAAGATATTCGTAATAATAAGTTGTTGCTTTCAATCTTCAAAGGCATGAATAGAAGGCCAGGTGACCTGTATTAACCTTTGTGTCAATATAACGGGATGGCGAAGGTGGTCTTTTTGGTCCACTGGTTAGGTCGGTCACCTATTGAGGTTAGTTCAATTTTTAACTATGTAACCCTCCCCCACCAGAATCTACAATATTATTGCGTGACTGTTATAATTTTCTGTCATAATGCTTTGTATATTATGTTTGTCTTACTTATCCCTTTCATATTACTTCTCTGTTGTATATTAACAAAAATAAACTCCTACAGATTCACCGATAACGGTTGATCAAGAAATTTTTGTTTCTCTACGTTCTGATCAGTGTGGTAAGTGAAAATGTCCCCTTCCTCTTTCATTATTATTATTATTATGACAAAATGTAGGTAAAACTGATTATTTCTTGTTTGTATTACAAATTGTGATATCAGTTGAATGACTTATTACCTTTCAGGGTATATAAATAGTGAATTCATTTTATCATAGAGCATACAAAGCGCTAGGAATATTTCGACAGTCTTCGTGATTGAAACATAAGATAATACTTTTATCCATATTGAATTGACCTCCTTTTATGCTCCATGCAATCATTATTGTTATGATTGAATATGTACGTAAGCGTTTTTGTATACTTGTGCTCTGAATTTCTATTCGTTCTTTCAACTGTTCATGTGGTAAATTTAAATAGTAAGGTTATTATTCTTTATTGAGTATAATTACAATTATGGCCCAGTTGTTGAAGGCAATTAGTAATAAGTCACAGACTGGTACTTGTTAGCAAGGCGAAAATGCAGCAGCAGTTGACATATTTTTCTTTTTGTTTATCCTTTGATAGAATATGTAGTATGTATATTAAAATTCATTCCTTCAAAGCACAACAGAGTTGTTCCTCAATATTTTATGTAACCTATACGATGAAAATACTTGTTAGGTGAAAACTGATTTCATTTATGACGAGTGTCGATAGAAAAGCAATGCCCAACTGAAACTTCTCATATCAAACATTGTAATGATGAACTCCTATTTTCTCATACTTTAGGTCGCATTGGAACTCCACATTATATGGCTCCTGAAATGATTCGTCATGAACCATATGGAAAAGCTGTAGATGCATGGAGTTGCGGTGTTTTATTGTTTCTTCTACTTAGTGGTTCTTTACCGTTTTATGGAACACGAGATGTTTTATTTACACAAATAGTCTCTGGACGTTATCACGTATGCTCTTGTGTTTTATTTTAAAATATGCAAATATTTCCATTTTATTGTTGATATATATATATATATATATATATATATATATATATATATATATATATATATATATATAAAGTCACAGAGCGCTGAACAACAGTTTTAGGTTACTGTATAGGCGCATCCAGTACTCTAAATGTGTTCAAACCTATGACGCACAGGTTTAACAGAAAGCACGATATTTTAAGGCCTTTGAATTACGTTATAATGGTCCACAAACCTAACTTCATTTAGTTCATGATAGATCACGATTACTATGCAATGTCATTGATAGTGATTCCTTGATTCTCGAACCCAAAGTTTACAGTCGTAAATGTTGATCCTGACATTTTGGTTACTTATTTTTATTCACTCGACTGGATTTAGTGTAAATAATTTAATATTTTAAACAATCGAATTCCCCCCCAAAAGCAATCGATTAAACCACTGAGCTTAGTTTTCTTTTTAGTTTCCATTTGTTAGCAATGAGTATCACCTATATAACTCAATGATAACGTCCCTAGATATGACAGGCAAGTTGAAATGGTTGCGAACCCTACAACGAATTTGATTTTCCTCAAGTTTATAGATACCGATTAAGGTTAGCATTGCTTATCGTCTAGCTCACTAGTAGAGATTTGATAATAAAGTTAGGAAATATAAAACTAACGATAGTTTGCTAGTGAATTTTTCTCTATTTTTTATAGCGTCAACCTCAAGTATGGAATATGATATCACCGGAAGCAAGAGATTTAGTATCACGTTTATTAGAAGTGGATCCAACACAGAGATTAACAATTGAAGAAGCTTTACGTCATCCATGGATTAGTCAAAAAGCTCGTGCATCTAAAACACATCTACATGAAACAGTTGAAGAAATGAGACGTTTTAATGCTAGGCGCAAACTTAAGGTAATTTTATTCTGTATTTTGTGTACGATTTTTTTTACCTGTCACTTAAAAACATATACGATTCTGGATGGTGGAAAACATAAAAATAATTTGAAACTTGACGCTAATATATTTGTTCAGATAGTTACAGTTCATTACAATAGATCGATGGTTTACAGTGATTGAAGTAAATTCTTACATTGTTCGCTCTCGTTTTCGACCATAGAGCCTATGTACACCATTGGTTTCAAATCCGTGGTTCTTCCATCTTGACCAATCTGATCTGTGAACTTAAAATATACATTCCCTTATCTAATTTTTGTAAAAACACTCCACATCACTTGAATACCATGAATTGAACTCACCCGATAAAAGGTTTAAATGAGCTGTGGTATACGAGCACTTAGACAGGGTGTTATGTCTTTGGGACAGCTGGCCAATATCACGAGCCAAGTCAACAATCAAAATTCAGATTCTGATTTGGTACATTTTGCGTCTCCTTTTTCCTCGATAGCCTGGTGTGTTCAAACTCACCAATCACACTCCCGACAAGAACTATTAATCTTGAGCCAACAGCTAAGTTCTAATAAGTTCATCACAAGCTTCTCTCTATGTCCCCCGATCGAAGCTGCTACCTTGACGCGGTGATCGGGCTTGCCTATCGTGATGACCCAACCGAGCTATATTGGCTGGAACATATGTTCCTGCAGGTTCTACCATGCCAGGCAGGTCGATTGGCGAACGGTAAGACTAAAAGCAGCAACTCAAGGTCTGAGGGCGAAGTCGTACTGCTGACTGTAGAGAGGTGTGACAGCAGTAAGGTGTTTCCCTCGGACAACCAGCATGACAGCGATGCTGCCTTCCCACAAGGAGGGGTGGGGTTAGAAAAGGTCGGCCCTAAAAATGCACACCTCACCTTACCTCACGGATTTCCGTCTCCGGCGGTAAGGCCCCTTGAAGAACGGAGCTAACACGTCAAAAACCTTCCACAAAAAGGCCGTGCGCGACCGACCTCAAGCAGTTGTCCCTTGGGCTCTGCGGTCACGCTCCCAGGTCGTCAAGACCAACACTAATCAATTTCCTTTTCAGGTTCCTCAAGAAATACCCTTCCACGGTGTGGGCAGCCGGGAAGTGACATCAGCCCTCATACCCGTAACAGCACAAGAGACCAAGGTGGTCACATTCAAATCCTTCCTACACCTCCTAATACTTCTCTTATCCTCCCGACTAACCCTCCTCACGTCTTTTTATCACCTCGCACCGCTAGGGCAAACGATTCGAGTACGTGGAACGCCATTCCTGGTCTCCTGAAACCACACTCTAAACTACACGTAGGAGCTTTTAACGTACGAACACTTTGCCAAATAGGACAGCAGGCTTCCTTAGCTAAAACTTTAGAATCTCGCGCCATCGATGTGTGCTGCGTCTCCGAAACGCGCATACAGGACCCGAGTAGTGTCATTCATTTGACCTCACCATGCCAAAATAAAGAACCGACTCGATTTACGCTTCGTGTATCTGGAAGCCCTGATTCTGCTTCCCGTGGCCTCGCCGGCGTAGGTATAGCATTGAGTCCTAGGGCAGAACTAGCTCTCTTAGAGCGGATCCCAATAGACAGTCGTTTGTGCGCTGTCCGACTGAACGGAACAGTAAGAATCCGGAAAGATAGGGACACTCGTCGTTGCCTCTTCGTCGTCTCTGCCTATTCTCCCACTGACTGCAGCTCAGATGATGTAAAAGATGAGTTTTACAGAAAGCTTTCGGACCTTCTCCGAAAAGCTAGGCGCTCGGATGTAGTAATAGTGGCCGGTGACTTTAATGCTCAAGTAGGCAAACTAAGTGATAAGGAAAGACACCTAGGTGGATCTTATGGTGTCGTGGCTCAAAGAACAGATAATGGCGACCGTCTGTTGCAGCTATGCTCAGATAACCGCCTGTTCCTTGCAAATACTAACTTTAAGCATAAGGAAAAACATCTTTTAACATGGCGACCCCTAATTCGTCCCAACGTTGGACCCAAATAGATCACATCGCTATCAGCCACCGATGGAGGGGCTCGATAGAAGACTGTCGCTCATTCTGGAGCACATGCCTAGATTCAGATCATGCTCTAGTGCGAGCGCGTATTTGCTTGCGTCTTACTGGACGTAGGAAAGATCCTGCAAGGAAACCTCTTAGGGCCCTACTTAATGATAGTCAAGCTAAGAGTATATTTCAGGAACAACTAGGAAAACAGTTAGGCAGCCATGTATGTGATGCCCACCCCGATGCAGCATGGAATGATATCCGAAAAGCTGTGGAAACAGCAGTGATATCTGCTAGTAAGGTAAACCAGAAGGTTAGGGAGCAACACTGGATCTCAGCAGCATCTATCTCACTGATAGATGCTCGGAAACACATTCCACCTGGCTCTGAACATAATGAAGAGCGGAGTCAGCTTAAGCGCAAGCTGACAAGAAGTCTACGCAATGATCGCGAACAGTGGTGGGTAGCGAAAGCAAGAGAGATGGAAAAGGCAGCGGCAATAGGTAATAGCAGACAATTGTTCAGACTCGTTAAGGAAACCGGAATTAGGAACCCGACCGTTAGCGAAACAATCTCAGAGAAAGATGGACATATTATTCATTCTCAATCCAGGAGATTGGATCGATGGGCAGAACACTTTAGGGATCAGTTCAACTGGCCTTCAGCCACACTTCGGTTTCCACGATCTCCAGTCAACCTGAATGGCAAGTTAATGTAGGTCCTCCGTCCCTTTACGAAGTTGAAAAAGCCATAGGAAATCTGAAACGAGGAGAGCAGCAGGCCCTGACAGGTTTACTCCTGAGATTTTTAAGGATGGTGGTCCAGTATTAGCAATGAGATTAACTGAGGTCTTAGGTAGAATTTGGGAACTGGACGTAATCCCATCTGACTGGTCTCAATCACTGATTGTGCCAGTTTTTAAGAAAGGACAAAAGTCCTCTTGTGACAATCACAGAGGAATCAGTTTGACTAATATAGTGTCTAAAATATTAGCTTCAATAATACTTCGACGCCTAACTAAAGCTCGTGAAGAGCAGACTAGAGAAAACCAGGCTGGTTTTCGACCTGGACGTGGTTGTATAGATCAGATATTCACACTACGTCAGGTTCTAGAACACAGACACACATTCAGACGCCCCACAATGGTAGTATTTCTCGACCTTAAGGCGGCATTCGACTCGATTGATCGTGAGGTTCTATGGCAGTGTTTGTCACTGAAAGGAGTACCAAAGAAGTACATTAACCTTATAAAGGCTCTCTACTCGAACACAACTGGTCGAGTGAGAGCTTATGGCGAACTGTCATCAGAATTGATCACCTCAAGTGGTGTTCGTCAGGGCTGTCCACTCTCCCCATTCTTGTTCAACTTTGTGGTCGACGTACTTTTAGAGATAACACTCTCCTCATCTAAATTTACAGGGGTTGAACTTCTACCAGGAGGTTCACTTGTTGACTTAGAATATGCTGATGACATAGTTTTATTTGGTGAAGACACTGACAAAATGCAGAGTCTTCTGGCCACTCTAAGCAACAATGCAAGCATGTTCGGGATGCGATTCGCTCCCTCGAAATGCAAAATGTTGCTTCAGGATTGGGTTACATCGACACCCGAACTAGTGATAGGGAGTGAAGTAGTTGAGTGTGTCGACCGCTTCACTTATCTTGGAAGTCTCATCAGCCCTTGTGGTTTAGTGTGTGACGAAATCTCAGCACGGATACAGAAGGCTCGATTAGCTTTTGCCAACTTGCGTCATTTATGGCGTAGGCGAGATATCCGTCTATCAACCAAAGGACGTGTTTACTGCGCAGCAGTTCGTTCCGTCCTACTTTATGGGAGTGAAACATGGCCGGTAAGAGTAGAGGATATCCGTAGGTTACTAGTATTTGATCATAGGTGTCTTCGAAACATTGCTCATATATCATGGGACCATCGAGTAAGTAACACAGTTGTTAGGAAACGGGTACTAGGTAAGGATGGCAAATCAATTGATGACGTAGTGAAACTTCATCAGTTGAGATGGCTGGGACACGTGTTACGTATGCCCAACGACCGACTGCCTCGACGTGCTATGTTCAGTGGTATAGGAGTAGGTTGGAAGAAAGCTAGGGGCGGCCAAACCAAAACATGGCACAAGTCCATGAAGTCACTGACAAGTGAACTGAGTCATGTTGATAGGTGTAGACTACCTGGTTGGGGACCGCGAGATGACAGCAACCGATGGTTAGAGACCCTGAATGACATGGCTCAAAATCGTTTGCAATGGCGCAGGTGCATCCACTCTCTGTGTTCTCCCAAATTCTAATCTTCTGAATTCTTCATGTCCCTTTTTTTCCTCTTTCCAAATTTCTTTCACTGGATTATACTCTTTAAATAACATCTCCAAACCCTAATCTTCCCGATTACTGCTTATACTCTTATTACCTCTACCACGACGGGATTTGAATCGACAAGTGCATCTCTGTGCTAATGTGGTGTGGCAACTCGAACTGATGTACGTACGTACGAAGTTCTACGTTGTTACTGACTGACTGACTGACTCTCTCTATGTCCTACCTTAAATTTAAAAGTCAACAACCAGTTTCCACTATAATTATTTATATATATTTTTATATAAAGACATACAGGAACGTATCACATCACGAACTGAAAAGTACCAAATATACCTGAACAAGCCAAAAGTGGCTCTGAATGGGAGAAAGAGTGAGTAATGGACTGATAACAAATTAAGAGTAGTAAGTCGTATGACTGTAGCTAATGTGTCAACAAAAAACTTATAATAAACGGAATACATAGACACAGTAATCTTATTACTCAATAATTATACGTTAAGAATATGTGTAATAATAGTGTATCAGGAGCCTCAGCAGCAGTAGTTCTCAACATACACAAAGGGTAAAGCAAGATTCTCCGTTACCACACAGCATGCAGCCATTACATATCTGGGAAGCATCATTGATGAACACGGTGGATTTGATACATGCGCGGATCGGCAAAGCAAGAGCAACATATTTACAACTAAAGAACATCTGAAACTCAAAACAACTATCAAACAACACCAAAGTCAGAATTCTCAATACAAATGTCAACACAGTTCTACTTTAGGGGTGAGAACTTGGAGAACTACGAAAGTCATCATTCAGAAGATACAAGTGTTTATTAACAGTTGTCCACGCAAAATACTTTGAATCCGTTGGCCAAACACTATCAGCAAAAACCTACTGTAGGAGAGAACAAACCAGATCCCAGTGGAAGAAGAAATCAGGAAGAAGCGATGGAAGTGGATAGAACACACAATAAGGAAAGCATCCAATTGCGTCACAAGGCAATTCCTCACTTGGTGTCCTCAAGGCCAATAGAAGAGAGGAAGACCAAAGTACACATTACGACGATAAATGGAAACAGAAATGTGAAAAATGAACACAAAATTGACATATCCGAAAAAGAAGGCTCAGGACAGAGTGGGTTGGAGAATGGTAGTCGGCGTCCTATGCTCCATTGGGAGTAACAGGAGTAAGTAAGTAATAATCGTGTATAGGTTAGTTTCGAGAGTTACCATTCTGTCAATCGTCGTTCTGATATAACATTAAGGAAAATAGAGTATTCACATCCGGTCGAACACTAATCCATTTATTTTAATCCTAATTAACATTACTGATCCGAAGTAAATGTCCATTAAATGAGTTATTAACAACAAAAAATATACAAAGACGTAAGGTATCATTGTCTTGAATAATTCTACGATAATATCTGTCCTGTTATTGGTCTTGTGAATTTTGTTTTCAAATTTTATTCTCTAGGATAACATTTTTCGTTTTGTAAAGTTGCGTTTTTTTTAATATTTAGCGTTTCTTTGGCCTTATACCCAACCCTCATCCTTTATCCTGGCTTGGGAACGGCAGTAACCTAAGAGAGGCTCCAGACAAAATTAGAAAGTTTTGTTACCAGTCTATAAAATAAAATCTTGAATTAAGTCTTTTTTCCCCCTACAGATTAACTCCTTACTATAAATCCATAAAATAATTATTATTATGAACATTAAATAAATGAAAACAGGAAATGAGATCTTTTTTCAAAAAAGAGATGAAGTAGTGAAAAAGAAAAAATTGGCAAGGATTAAAAATATATAAGAAAAGGAGTTTATTTTAAAGTCAAGTTTTTAGATTGTTTAAAGAAGTGAGACAAAAGATGAAATAAATACAATACACTTACATTTGGTTGAGTATTACACAGTTGGATTTAAATCCTTAGTACGTTTAGTACTTAAATGCTTAACACTGACAATTTCTTAATGGTTTTTAAACTGTCTAGGAATCTCTTAAACTTGAGGCTTAATCAATATCAGTATAGGGATATGGAGATTATTAGGTTCTTGACTGAGATCATGAACCGATTGGTGCTAAACCACCATTAAAAATCTGGGAACACTAGACGGTCGTTTTGTCCTATTGTGGGACTCCTCAGCAGTGCGCATCCACGGTCCCGCTCTCAGTATTCGAACCCAGAGCCTTTGGTCTCGCGCGCAAACGCTTAACCTCTAGCCCAGTGAGCCAACATCCAACGGTGTTAGGCGTGCTTCCAGGTTATCATGTGCTCACTAGTAACTAGCTTCGTGAGGGAATTCTCGGAGTTCTAGTGAGAAATTGTCACCAGTGGAGCTAATCCTTAGAGAAGGGTATCTACCTCAATACAACGGGAGATGGTCGCACAATTTCGTGGATTGGTTGAGGTTAGACATTAGCACCGTTTGATGCCGGCTCAATGATCCAAAGGTTAGGTGTTCGCGCACGAGACCGAAGGTCCTGGGTTTGGATCCTGCGAGCGGGATCGTGGATGCGCACTGCTGAGGAGTACCACAACGGGGTGAAACAGCCATATAGTGCTTCCCGGTTTTCAATGGTGGTCTAACATCAATTGGTTCATGACCTTAATCGTTAGCCTAATAAATAAAAGATCATATATATGAAAGAAATTCTATACTCAAAGTTATTTTGGGTACAGAAGGCGAAGA
This sequence comes from Schistosoma haematobium, assembly GCF_000699445.3. Lineage (NCBI taxonomy): Eukaryota > Metazoa > Platyhelminthes > Trematoda > Strigeidida > Schistosomatidae > Schistosoma > Schistosoma haematobium. The sequence continues at coordinate 34,081 of NW_026137077.1, forward strand.
TGTTTATAAGTTTATATCTAACCTTGACGTTCTACAAGCTTTCCGCAACCTTCCAAAATCAGTAATAAAATTTATAATTATCTAATCGAGAAATTACTCATAGTTCTGAATTTTTCCGGAACACTTTAAGAAATTGTCATCAAACGCCACCTGAACAAAAGGTTTTTAGACTTTTCTTTGTTTCTTAAAATTTTTCCAAAAAATTCACGGCAAACCTTAATAGTCCCAGATACTAAATAGCAATATAGTGTATAACCGACCATTGAATATTAGGGTAAATATTAAACACTATGAATAAATTTATTTTTGTATGGATTGTTTGGATCTTCCCATTAATGTTTAGGACTGTAATTGTTCAGTCTCTTATTGGTATATGTGTATCCTATGCGGCTTGCTTTGATAGAGCCTAAAATCATAAGTGTTTGAAACAGACGGTTTGAGTCCTAGAGAACATGAACTCTTGGATGCAGGTAGAATACACCTAGCTAACGAGTCCCAAATAGGAAGAAATACGCGTCCAGGATTCTACTGCTAGCCACCATCCATCTCTGTTTAATGTGATCAAATGTTTAATTCCGTTAATTACAAAAGATCATGATATGATTGTCTGACAGTCTATTTATCATAATATTGCATTTTCTATTACCTCTATATTGTATTATTCTCACTAACAACTTATTTATATTACAGTCCTTTTTTCTTCGATGGTTTATCCTCCTTACTATTTCATAAATTTTAATAGTTGAGATCATGAGTCAATTAAAGCTAGAACACCATGGAAAACCACAAAACTCCTTCTGATATTAATTAACATATGCTAACTAGTGACGGTCTCCAAGAGAGATTTCCTGTAGTTCTAATGAAAAGCAGTGAACAGTGGATTTCAACTAGGTCTGTTGTGAGATAATAACTCACTGGAGACAATGGTTGATGTTTCGCTGAATTTCATGGATTGGTTGAAGTTAGACATTCACACCGTTGGATGCCGGCCAGCTCAGTAGTCTAGAGGTTAAACGTTCGCGCGTAAGACTAATATGTCCTGGGTTCGAATCTCGTGAGGCGGAGTTGTGGATGCGCACTTCTGAGAAGTCCCACAATGGGGTTAAACGACCTTTCAGTGCTTCCAGATTTTCCATGGTGGTCTAGCTTCCATTGATTTATGATCTCAACTATTAAAATTACTATCATATCCATAAAACCTCATTTGATATTTTATAAATGTTGATTTTTAGCTTTACTACAATTCGAATTCATCGGATATATGATTCTGTTTTTTTGCTAAAATTTTCCATTATACTCCTTTTCTGTTTCTTAAAGTTATGGTGAATATCAATCGGTATCGTTGCCTACTTCATTTCATAGATGTTTTTCGCATCAATGAATATTTAACAAATTAGTAAAAGAAAGCTTTAGTTTCAAACATTTCCCTTTTCTGTAAATTTAATAATTTTAAAATTTATATTTCCATTAGTAACAATTTAAATGCATGCCCGGTTTTTGTATTTTCTTTTTTTATCCCATTTTACAATCATTCCGTCTTGTCCAATTAAATGATTAGTTTTACATTCGTTATAATTGGTTATTTATTTATTTATTTTTCAAAATGGACGATTTCTTAAATTGAATGATAATATCGTACAAAGTACAAGTTCTGTTGTTTCTCACATTGTCATGGAAACAGATAACATGTTCTTGAATATATTGTATCTGGTAGCGTTTCAATCACTTGAAAGCGTTAAAGAGAGCACCATAAAACTTATGAACGGTGGCAGCATACTGTCACTATGCGGTACGAGATTCTCATTTCCATAGAGATCAGAAGTCGTATGTTAAATTTGTAGGTTGGAGGAATGACCATAGAACACTTAAAGGGTTCTTACAGACGATTAGACGAAGGAGGTAATTTCATTAGTGTTATTATCTTGTTCATGAAGGACTTCAATAAACACTCAACATCCGGCCTTCATCTTTTGTAAGTTTATTGAAGGTTAAAGGACCGTCTCCGGAAATTTCATCAATTGTTCGTGCAGTTTTTGCATTGTAAACGGATTGCCATGTCGTCATGTTTTGGCCTACTGTACACACACTAATGCTGAAGTGAACACAGAAGTGACAGATGGTTACAGTCAGACATCTACCTCACCGGCGTTGCTACTGACAATTAAAAAGCATTAAAAGTGTATTATATTCCTTGGCAAGGCGTATGTCTGAAGAACGATGTAGTGGTATCTATAACTCCGTGCATCAAGTGGTTTACGGAAGGATGGCTCCAACACCGTTGACCTTATCTGTAGCAACTGAGTTTCAGATGGGAAGCCTCCACCATGAAGGATCTAACAGACGACAAGTACCAACTACCGAACAAACGTCGATTTTCATGCCACACTAAGTAATGACAAAACTGAAATTGTTTCTATAAACTCAGAAGAATTTTGTGACCGAGACAACGAAACTGACGAAGATGCCCACAACAACAGACTCTGTGACATGTACAATCTTGCTTAGCAGCCAAGTGAAACTGCTGATGAAAGCACTTGGATTTTTTGTCACTGCAATTCAGTGTGTCATTTGTTTTTGTGCATGCGACCCACTCCTACAATTCCATGAATTCCACTAAACCATGTGTGGCGCGATTTCCAAACCGAGCTGGTGCTGTCATCACTGGGTAAGTGATGGTGAGGTTAGAAGCAGTGTATTAGTGAATGATGGGGAATCAGTTGATGAGATCGTGAATCTTCATCTACTGAGATGGTCCGGCACGCGTTACGTATGCCTGAACACTACGATTACCACGACGCGTAGTGCTGACTAGTGTTGGGGTTGGTTGGAAGAAAATTAAGGGCGGCCAAACCAAAACGTGGTATCAGTGCTTGAAGTCACTAACTTCTAGTCTGAGCCATGTTGGGAGATGCAGAGTACTTGATTGGGGTTCGCGTGACTATCGTAACCAATGGTTGGAGACTCTGGGTAATATGGCTCAGAATCGATCACAGTGGCGTAGGTCTATACACTCTATGTTTTTCCTTAAACTATGAGATTAAAATTGCCTTGTGTCTTTCTTTTTATCAACTCATTCTTTCTTCCTGTACTGTATCCTTATATGCAATCTTTTATATATTACCACCACTGAATTAACTACTTTTATGAATCCGGTGTTCATCTTGTTGTGTTAATGTGGTATGGCAACTTGGACCGATGCACATATGTGCCTGATCCTACGTTGTGGCTGACTGACTGTGTGGCGGAATTACGGAATCATAGTCACGCAATTGTTCAGGAAAATCTGAACTGTTAAGAGACCAAGTAAAGACAATTTTTAGGACCACCCACAATTTGAATTAAATTCTTTCGTTACGATTCGTTAAAAAAGTGACATCAATTAATTTTTTATTCTCTTTCTCCATGAAGTCGTTTACCTGTTTCATCTGATAACTCCTATCTTTTACCTTTTAGTGTTTACTGAAAATTAATACGAATAAGTTTAAGTTATCATTACCGTTGATTGACTGTACTACATTTGACAACCTTTTAAATTTAGTAATCACTATTATCAACTATTTAAAGCAAATATTAGTTTTTCTCAAATTATATTTTAATGATCACATATTATTTCTCTTGTCACCATACCTTACGACTTCAGTTCCACTTTTACTTGATTGAAAGAACTTTGATGGAGTTTTATTCTCTGAGCTGGATGGTTTAGTCGTGGAGCCTTCATCATTCTTCTGAACGACATCATCAGTACAAACTTCAGGCAGATGTTTATCCTGATATTCATTCACAGACAGGAGTATAGAATGGCAGTCAAATAGAATCGGAGTCTCCTTTATTTAGAAGTTAAAATTTTTATCAAAACTCGGATGGAACAGTCAGTGAGAATTATTTATTTAAAATAAAATTCAAATATAAAAATCCAAATTCTTACATCCAATCAAAGTACTTGGTGCTTCTTGGCTTTGAACTAGTCAAATTGCAAAAAAGCACAGTTTACAGCCAATTAACAAACTCTTACAATTAACGTTATGTTTGTTCATTACCACTTGAGCACACACCTTCAAAAACAAGCTTACTAATCACTTATTTCTAAGTTTTTTAATCACACCCTAAAATTTCTCATCAATGGGTGGTGGGTAATCACAACCGTTGTACAACTATTGTCAACCATTTAAATTACCTCTTTATTGATATTCCGTAATGAATTTTAATTGGTCTTTACTGACATATGTGTGTACTTTAAGCATTATTCCGATTATTGCTTTTATATTACAAGATCATTTAGAATGTGCATAGATTGTTTCTAGCAATGGAATCTAGAATTAGTGTGTCATTCTATTCGAGACTTCGTCCAGCACTTCCTAGATTCCACTATTGAATATAAACTATCCATTGTAAATTTTAAAATTGTATATATTTTTTCATTGGAAACAAGACAAAATGAATTGTATTGGGTCCAATTTGATAGAGAAAATAGATATATGATTTCGGTCTCTATAATCAGGTAGAGCGATTGCAAGAGTTTAACACTTTAAATACTCGTCCCGTTATAATTGCTAGTTTTCTACCACAATAATAACCGTACAGTCTTATTGCATTTTTTTACATCCAAAAATAATCGAACAATTCAGGGAGCTATTCTAGCCGCTGTTTCAAGTACAAAATGGGCAAGCTTCTACACTGAGCCGAACATTCTCTCTGATGACGATATTTTAGATGAAGATGATGAAGTCACATCAGCTGGTAAGTCATTGAAACTATTTTTAATCCATGTAGTTTTTATTTGAAGATAAGTTCAATTTATGAAGCTCCACTTATCTCACAGACTATTAAAATGAACAAGATAAGTCATTAAAAACCAAGGAAACACTGGGAAAATGTCTTATCTTGGTGCAAAACTCCTCAGCGATCGGTACTTAAGATCTTCTCAAGGATCATTGAATTCTAAAATCTTTAGGTGAACACACTATTATATCTCTTTCTACCATTGGGTTGCCAACTAACTGTTCATATCCATAAACCTTAGTCCTTTTGTCGATGGTTTCCAAGCTGAAATCAGTTGATATTAATATGAAATTGTAATGGATTTAATTCTTTCTCTCATTTTTTAATAATAAAACCACCAGTAAATAGAATATCATACTAAATGATTTGATGATGATGGTTTGAATCTTTTCTTTCTAAAAATTCTCAATGTTGGTCTACTTCTGTATTTGTGTTTACTTTACAGTATATTATTATATATTCGTCGACTTGTTTACAGAACAATACATATAAGCGATTAATATTGTTTCTAATTAAATCCTCATCAATTTTATTCTAATATACAGTAATATTTATATGCGATTATGAAAATATTAAATCAATCAAAATAGTTTATTAGACAATCATAACAACGTAATAGATTACATAACCAAACATCATGAGTTAAAAGTACAAATTGATCGTTTGACGATTGGTGTACTAGTGGTGATTGTTATAACTTGTCGTTTGAATGCTTATTGTCTTGACTCTTTTAATGCTACTTTTTATATCTGGTCGTCGCTGATTGTTATGTCGGAAACGCTTATCACTTATACTAGGAACGAGGGATCTCTGCAATTCTCACGACGCGAAAGTAAGAACACAAAGACTGGTATAAGTGATGATTTATTAACCCCTAAACACGACGACGACGACGACGATTCTAGTAGAAAATACACTCATTTATATATTGATTGTACACCCATTTTGATTAATAATTAGGATGAAACCATATATATGAAAAATACTTTGAGTTATAACAAATCACATACTGAACATAGTTAATGTCAATGGAATACAAGAATATTGCATATTATACAGAATAAAATATCATACGAGAAAAAGAAAACAAATATTACATTGAGTAATCATTACATTGAATCAAAACGGAAGTAATCTTGAACAAAACTCTTAATGACTAAATTAATCGAAAACTGACTTGTCTTTCCATCATAAGAATGAGAACGGCTTGAATTACTGTTTCGTAGTAGAAAAATCTCCACCTGAGTCCCTCCGGGGCTACTGCCGGTCCCAAGCCCGGATAAAGGAGGAGGGTTGGGCATGGGGTTAGCGTCCCCATCCCGTAGAAAACTAACTCGCTAAAAAAACGCTAACCAGAAAAAATTATTCAAACCTTTTAAACTCTGCCATGGGAGTCAGAAGGTCTTCATTTAGAAGAATTATGACGCCTCATGATGAAAGCCGAATTCCTTCGGAAGTTACGAGGCCGATGCCCCTTCTGACAACCAGAGCAACCATTTATTTAGGTACATGGAATGTTCGTACAATGTGGGACACCGGAAGAGCCTTCCAAATTGCTGCAGAAATGAGAAGATACAACCTAGAGGTACTTGGGATCAGTGAAACACATTGGACACAAGTTGGACAACAACGACTAACTTCAGGAGAGCTCCTGTTATACTCCGGCCATGAAGAAGAAAATGCACCACATACACAAGGAGTTGCATTGATGCTGTCCAAACAAGCGCAAAATGCACTTATAGGATGGGAATCTCATGGACCAAGGATCATCAAAGCCTCGTTCAAAACAAAGAAAGAAGGCATTTCAATGAACATCATCCAATGCTATGCACCTACCAACGACTACAATGAAGACGCTAAAGATCAATTCTACAATAGGCTGCAGTCAATAGTCGAGAAGTGCCCAACAAAGGACCTGACCATTCTGATGGGAGATTTCAACGCCAAGGTTGGAACGGACAACACTGGATATGAAGACATCATGGGACGACACGGACTGGGAGAAAGGAACGAAAATGGTGAGAAATTTGCAAATCTATGTGCCTTCAATAAGCTGGTCATAGGCGGCACCATATTCCCACATAAACGCATACACAAAACCACATGGACTTCACCGGACCACTCTACACAAAACCAAATCGACCATATTTGCATCAACAAAACGTTCAGGAGGACTATAGAGGACGTGAGAACAAAGAGAGGAGCTGATATAGCATCAGATCATCACTTACTGGTCGCCAAGATGAAATTGAAACTCAAGAAGCACTGGACAATGGGGCAGACAGTATCACAAAAGTTCAATACGGCCTTTCTCCAGGATACTAACAAACTCAACAAATTCAAGATAGTCCTCAGCAACAAGTTCCAGGCCTTTCATGATCTACTCAATGGAGAAGGAACTACTATGGAGAGCAACTGGAAGGGGATCAAAGAGGCAATCACTTCAACATGTCATGAGGTCCTGGGTCACAAGAAGCACCACCACAAAGAATGGATCACTGTTGATACACTGGATAAGATTCAAGAAAGAAGAAACAAGAAGGCAGCGATCTATACCAGCCGAACAAGAGCAGAAAAAGCTAAGGCACAAGCTGAATACACGGAAATAAACAAACAAGTGAAGAAGAGCATCAGAACCGACAAACGTAAATATGTGGAAGATTTAGCAACGACGGCGGAAAAGGCTGCAAGAGAAGGAAACATGAGACAATTGTATGACACGACAAAGAAACTCTCTGGAAATCGCCGCAAACCAGAACGACCAGTGAAAAGCAAGGAAGGCAAGGTAATCACCCACATTGAAGAGCAACAAAACAGGTGGATAGAACACTTCAAAGAACTGTTGAATCGACCAGCGCCACTGAACCCACCCAACATCGAAGCAGCACCCACGGACCTCCCAATCAATGTTGGCCCACCAACAATTGAAGAAATCAGCATGGCCATCAGACAAATCAAGAGTGGCAAAGCAGCAGGACCGGACAACATTCCAGCAGAGGCACTAAAAGCAGACGTAGCGGCAACTGCAAGGATACTCCACATTCTCTTCAATAAGATTTGGGATGAGGAACAAGTACCAACAGACTGGAAAGAAGGACTTCTAATCAAAATACCGAAGAAAGGCGATCTCAGCAAGTGTGATAACTACAGGGGCATCACTCTTCTCTCAATACCGGGAAAAGTCTTCAACAGGGTATTGTTAAACAGGATGAAGGACTGCGTAGACGCCCAACTTCGTGACCAACAGGCAGGATTCCGTAAGGATAGATCGTGTACAGACCAAATCGCAACTCTACGGATCATTGTGGAACAATCAATTGAATGGAATTCATCACTCTACATCAACTTCATTGACTACGAAAAGGCATTTGATAGCGTGGACAGAACAACACTATGGAAACTTCTTCGACACTACGGCGTGCCTCAGAAGATAGTCAATATCATACAGAACTCATATGATGGATTACACTGCAAAATTGTGCATGGAGGACAGTTGACAAAGTCGTTCGAAGTGAAGACCGGTGTTAGGCAAGGTTGCTTACTCTCACCCTTTCTCTTTCTCCTGGTGATCGACTGGATCATGAAGACGTCAACGTCTGAAGGGAAGCGCGGGATACAATGGACATCTAAGATGCAGTTGGATGATCTAGACTTCGCAGACGATCTGGCTCTTCTATCCCAAACGCAACAACAGATGCAGGAGAAGACAAACAGTGTGGCAGCAGCCTCAGCAGCAGTAGGTCTCAACATAAACAAAGGGAAAAGCAGGATTCTCCGATACAACACAGCATGCACCAATCCAATCACAATTGACGGAGAAGACTTGGAAGATGTAAAAACCTTTACATATTTGGGCAGCATCATTGATGAACAGGGTGGATCTGATGCAGATGTGAAGGCGCGGATCGGCAAAGCAAGAGCAGCATATTTACAACTGAAGAACATCTGGAGCTCAAAGCAACTGTCAACCAACACCAAGGTCAGGATTTTCAATACAAATGTCAAGACAGTTCTACTGTATGGGGCAGAAACCTGGAGAACTACAAAAGCCATCATCCAGAAAATACAGGTGTTTATTAACAGTTGTCTACGCAAAATACTTCAGATCCATTGGCCGGACACTATTAGCAACAACGTACTGTGGGAGAGAACAAACCAGATCCCAGTGGAGGAAGAAATCAGGAAGAAGCGCTGGAAGTGGATAGGACATACATTGAGGAAAGCACCCAATTGCGTCACAAGACAAGCCCTCACATGGAATCCTGAAGGTCAAAGGAAAAGAGGAAGACCAGAGAACACATTACGCCGAGAACTGGAGATAGACATGAGAAAAATGAACAAGATTTGGATGGAACTAGAAAAGAAGGCTCAGGACAGAGTGGGTTGGAGAATGCTGGTCAGCGGCCTATGCTCCATTGGGAGTAACAGGCGTAAGTAAGTAAGTAAGTAAGTAAGTAGAAAAATCTCCACCTGGAGCCTCTCTGGAGCTACTACCGGTCCCAAGCACGGATAAAAGAGGAGGATTGGGCATATGGTTAGCGACTCCATCCCGTAGAAAACGAACTCGCTAAAAATAACACTAACCAGTACAAAAATCAAAAACTTAGAGAAATAAACAGTTAAATATCACTCATTAAAGATTTTTACAGTTACGGAATTAGAAGTGTTCAAATAGTTAGTGAAAAATGTATACAGAACAGACGTGAAGAAAAAGAGTCAAACATAAGATATGGATAACATTAACCAGTAGAACTGTTTCTTAAGCCTTATTCGGCCAAGAAAGAGATAAGTGTTACAAATTTTTTTGAGAATATGAAAACTGTAGTTGTTAGCTCAAAAGAAAGCATCTCGATTTTGTTTGGTAAATGGAGATTTTACGAATTATTTACCAGATATTAGTAACTTAACCAACATTGTTGCAAATCTTCAAGTGAAAACAAGTCCAAGTCTCTTGTTTACGAAAATATACTCTCAAATTGCACATCCATATCTAGTCGGATTGTTTCTAATCTATAGATTACTAATGGAACATTGAGAAACGTAAGGTTATAACACTTTACTAAATTCTATTAAGATAAAATCAAAGACCTATAATGCAAAAAAATGACTTTTCTCTTAATTATAATTTTTTAAATCGTTGAAATCATGAGTTAGTTGAAGCTAGACCATTATGGAGAACATGGAAGCACTAGACGGCTAGTTTGTCCTATTGAAGGACTCCTCAGAAGTGTGCATCCACCATCCCACTCCGTTGGATTCAAACCCAGGACCTATCGGTTTCGCGCGCGAACTCTTAACCTCTAAACCACTGAGCCAGCCGGCATCCAACGGTGTTAATTTCTAACTTCAACCAAGCCACGGAATTTTTTTTATGAAGTTGTATAATCACTTACATAAAAGACATTAAAATTGTTAGATATGGGATATAATCATGATATCGTATTGATAAACATTGTACTACATTATAAATAATCTATGTTTGCTCAACTTCGTTAAGCTGATATATGTATGTTGTATGTATGTATGCCTTTCAATGTGTGGTGATGTAAGCTAATTAAAAAAAAAATAAATGTATAATATTTGATCTCATTTAGTAAAGATCTAGACATTAAGGAGATCAGTTGAAATGATAGCTGGAACAATGAAGAATAAACAAAATTAAAAGGATACAAAATGTTATTAAGGAACAAGGGCAAATTTCAAATATAAGCCTAAGTGTAATGAAAATATTAGCTGTGATATCAGTAATAATGTATTAAGACGAATATAAAGACAGATTAAGATAGGATATATTTTCGTTGAATATACAGTTTATGTTTCATTTCATGGAATAACCAATGTTTCTACTATATTTTAACGTTCAAAAGAAACAAATGTTTACTAGAATTCTGACACTATACAAATCAATATGTGACTTAGTGAAGTGATTAAAGGATTATAAATTGTTAAAGAATCAAACTCTTGATAATAATAAAAATGAAACATCTAAATAGAGTATTATTATTTCTTATGATCTCAATCAATATCAAGTTTGTATATTGTATTTAACAATGGTAAAGATTTGTTGTTTAGGATGATGAATATGATGGAGTTGCGTTCCCTAATCTATGTAGTTTAGTTGTGCAGTAAGTTTTCATAATCTTTCTAGACAACAACATTGTCATTATCTTTAGGCCGAAGTAAGCTATAAGAATTTCTTCACATATGATAGGATAAAAGTCAATAATAACTAATCATATTTAAGGTTTAAAGAAAAACAAGAGTAATAATATTTGCAGAATATGACAAATTCATTGAAATTCGTTGCTTTCTTTTCAATTACACATTACTTAATTACTTGCACTTGTTACTCCCAGCGGAGAATAGGCCGCCGACCGGCAACTACACATATCAGCTAATGTATTGAATTATTTCGAATTATTGACATAATTTGAGATTATAAAATAGTGAAATGCAGTGATATACATACGCTTTCAGTTACAGTGCTAAAATCAACACTAGAATTCAAGTATATTTAGATGACAAGTATCGGTGTATACACTCTCTGTCTTCCCTTAAACTAAGAGATTAAAATCGCTTCATATCTTTTTTTTTTACGAAGTAATTCTTTCTTCCTGTACTATATCCTTATTACAATCTTTCTTTCATATATTACCATCACTGAATTAACTACTTTTATGAATCCGGTGTCCATCTTGTTGTGTTAATGAGGTATGGCAACTTGGACCGATGCATCTATGTGCCTGATCCTACGTTGTAGCTGACTGACTGACTGACAAGCATCTAGGAAAGCGAAATCTATGACCTAGATTCACTACTGTTAACTACAATTAAAGTTTATTAAAAGAAAATATCTACTGGGTTGACAAGTTATCACTGTGAACTCTATTAAAACTAATTTTTTTAAAGTTCATTTTGTTAATTTTTGCTAACTAATCCAATTTATACTTTTATTGTTTAACTCAATAATTGAAATAGCTGTTAGTGCTGTATTAGACAGTTTTGAAGAGATGCAATGTCTTACAGAATGTTTTGAAAAAGATTCTGATCTATTTCAACCAGTATTTGAAGATGAACATTTACATTGTTTATTAGAGGTAAATTTCTTTTCAAAATCCTTTATTCACTAATCAATTCAATAGTATACATATGTATATGCCTTTATTTGAATTAAAGTATTCTTGTAGTTGCAATGGTGTGACATAATTGGTAGGTTTTCACTGTATTTGTGTTCGACTGGCTATAATGCGATCTCTCTTCCAGTTGGTCATGTCTGGTCTGATTGATATCAAATAAAGGCTAAATATAATATGTTTCTTTTGAGCACAAAACAGAAACTGGTATGTATTGAAGAGATTTGAGCAGTTCAGTCATTTAAGTCTCAACTCCGTGCCCAAAACATTCATGTGCAGTCAATCATCCTATCATGACCTCATTGCACTTCTTGTTCAGATATAAAAGTTTGAGATAACTTGACAATTAAATAAACAATATCGTTTGTATTTTCTAATTAAATGAGCTTGTGGCCAATTTTTGTTCACATAAACTCATAAAGAGGATATTTTGGAACATACTCTAAAATGGTCAACCTAATCAGACGAGCTATACAGCAGCAATAACGTAACTTTTAGTGTTTAGTTCAGAGATAATCTGTGCATTACTGCGTATGCGCTTAATTTATGGGGATCAAAACGCTGGGAAACCAGTTAATAATAATTCCGCAGATCTATTTAAATCACTTTAACTTCTAATGCCTTCCGATACCTTTGAAAAGTATAGTAATAGGATATATGAAACTTAAATTCTTCCTTTAAGATGTTGATTTTAGTACATACGTTCGTTCCTCAAATAATTATTATACAACAAGAAAAATATCTATACAGGTCTCTGTGAGACCTGTATTAACAACGAATACCTTTTCAAATATCAATAATCTGTGAGTTTCTCAATTTTAAAACATGTGATATTATCAGTGTAAGGTTGTTGAGATTGAGTTTTAATGGAAATCATGAACCGACCACATTTGAAAACCTGGAAGTATTGGACGGTATTTTTGTTTCAGTATGGAACCCTTCAGCAGTGCGCACCCACGGTCGGTATTCGAACCAAGAACCTTCGGCCTCGCGCGTAAACGCTTAACCTATAGACCACTGAGACGGCAACCAACGTTGTCAGCGCCTAACTGCCCCAAATTTGACACGTCTCTGGCTCAGTGGCCTAGAGGTCAAACGTTCGCGTACGAGACCGAAGGCCCTAGGTTCGAATCTTGTTCATGTGTCTTTGTTTTTCCACTAAAGAAAAAATGTCTGCAGAGCTTTTGTTCTATTATCTCATTATCATTGATCTCAATTGTTGTTATTCTTTTTTTTCAACTTTCATTGTTTATTTTCACAGCTCTATGATCATATTAACACACATTCACCAGGCAGTGATTTTCATGTTCCTGCTGATGCAACAGAAATTTGGGCTAAAGTGTGTTTTACTGTTATTTTTTATACATGCAACAATGATTATTGATAACTTATGTAAAATGTATGATTTGTCTGGTTTTCAAATTCTATCAAAGTAATTTTGATGCTGTTGAGTTTCTTTAATTGAATAATTCACTTTTATGAGCACCTAACGCAATATTATTTGTTTGAAACCATAAGACTTTCGTCATAAATCAAACATTTACTAGATAATAATTTTCATTTCACTGTAAGTGTTTTCATCATTCAGTTCTACCAATGAGAGTAAAACGTAGACCACCAATTAAGTTGTCAAATATCGGATACAGAAATACCAACGTTTCATCGTCATCCAAAAGGCGAGATTGCCGATGTTACTTAGACCACGATACCTATCAATGTTAAACACGACAGCCAACATATTAACTAGACAACATATGACAACATAGAAGCATTCTCAAAATATTTGCTCGGTATTCTGGATTAAATTCACACACATGAATATTTCTTGTGATTGAACTCAAGATTGTTAGGGTATGGATATGTAGCCCCAGTCTCAAACGTTGAATTTTAAATCAAATGGTTTAACTTGTCATATATATATGTATATATATTCATGCTGGGCTTCATTCTTTTTGCGTACTGTTGTTGGTCATAGTCATTATAGGCCTTGACGCAAAGGTGTTTCGATTCATGTTGCCATACCTTACATTAGCAATCAGATACAATTAACAAGATGAAAATCAAATAAGTAGAAATAATATTAGCTTCATCAGAGACATAATTTGCTCATCATGATTATTTGACAGGATGCATATACTATTTGACACAACTTAAAAAAATTAGTACAGGATTGTGGAGATTGTTAAGTTTTTGATTGAGATCATGAACGGATTGATGTTAGATCACCGTTGAAAACCTGGAAGCACTGGATGGTCGTTTCGTTTTATGGTGGAACTCCTCAGCAGTGCGCATCCCCGGTTCCGCTCGTGTGATTCATGAATCTCAACTCGAGAGTCAAACCCATAGCTTTTGTTCACTTGTTACTCTTGAAGTTGATTATTTTATCATGTCATCTAGTAAAACGTTTAGTAAATCAATATTGTGGCCTTATCCTTATGTTCATTTTGATAAAATACTAATATCAAGAGGTATTTCCAGGAGTTCTAGTGAGAAGCAGTGACCAGTTGATTTCAACTGGGTCTTTATGAAATAGTAACTCACTGAAGACAATGGTTGATGTGTCGCTGAATTTCGTGGACTGGCTGAAGTTAAACATTAACACCGTTGAATACCGGATCAGTGGTCTAGAGGTTAAACGTTCGTGCGCGAGACTGATAGGACCTGGGTTCGAATTTCAAAGGGCGGAATCGTGAATGCACACTACTGAGGAGTCCCCTTCTTATACTAATATCAATTCATAATGCAAACTCAATTTAATTATAAAGAATATCGTTTTATTTTTATCAGATTTCTATTTTCCTCGTGTATTTTTTCTAAATTAAAATTTTATTTTAACAAACCAGGTAATAACAGAATTATCCGTATTGAATAAAACAGAAATGATGTCGACTGTTGAAGAATTAAAATTTTATATGAAACAACCTCACTTTCGTGTAAGTGATTCATTCATTTTTCTTTGTATAGAATTAATAAAACCCTTTACATTAAGAAATGGAAACTATACAAATAATCGTTTGAGTCAATTTAAATATTGTAGTCAAGTTGAAATACCTTAGATAAACTAACTTATTTATGCCTGTTACTCCTGGTGAAGGAGCATAGGCCGCCCACCCGCACTCTCTATCCAACCCTGTCCCGGTCAGTTCTTTCCAGTTGCTATTCATCCTTTTCATATTGGCTTCTATTTCCCGACGTAATGTATTCTTTCGCCTTCCTCTTTTCCACTTCCCTTCACGATTCCAAGTGAGGGCTTGTTTCGTGATGCAGTTTGGTGGTTTCCTCAATGTATGTCCCATCCATTTCCATCGTTTTTTCCTAATTTCCTCTACAACTGGAAGGTGGTTTGTTCTCTCCCACAGTAGTCTGTTGTTGTTGATGGTATCCGACCAATGGATGTTGATTATCTTGCGTAGACATCTATTTATAAATACTCGTATATTCGTGATGATAGTTCTCCAAATTTGAGCTTCGTATATTAGAACTGTCTTGACGTTGGTATTGTTGATTGTGACTTTGATGTTAGTTGAAAGTTTGCAATGGCCCAGGTGCATCTACTCTTTGTGTTCTCCGAAATTTTGATCTCCTTATTCCTCCTTGTCTCTTTTTTTTTCTCTTCCCAAATTTATTTCACTGTATTATACTCTTTAAGTAACAGCTCCAAACACTGATCTTCCCGATTACTGCTTATACTCTTATTACCTCTACCACTACGGGATTTGAATCGACCACTGCATCTCTGTGTTAATGTGGTATGGCAACTCGAAGTGATGTACGTACTTACGAAGTTCTACGTTGTTACTGAATGACTCAATTGTAGGAATGCGACCCTTGCTTTGCAAATCCATGACTTTACATCTGTACCATATCTTCCTTGTTCATCGATGATGCTTCCCAGGTATGTGAATGATTCCACATCTCCCAGAGTTTCGTCATCAAGTGTGATTGGATTGCTGTTCTCCGTGTTGTATTTGAGGAACTTGGTTTTCCTCTTGTGTATATTTAGGCCTAATGATGCAGAGACTGCTGCTACAATGGCTGTCTTTATCTGCATTTTTTTATGTGTATGCGATAGCAGGGCTAGGTCATCTGCGAAGTCCAAATCGTCTACTTGGTTCTGAGCTGTCCATTGTATTTCGTGTTTTCCCTCAGATGTCAAGGTCTTCCTAATCCAATCGACCATCAGAAGAAAAAGGAAGGGAGAGAGTAAACAGCCTTGTCTGACTCCGGTCCTTACTTGGAATACATCTGTCAGCTGACCTCCGTACACGACTTTGCACTGTATTCCGTCGTATGAGTTCCGGATAATGTTGACAATCTTCTCAAGAACTCCATAGTGTTGAAGAAGTTTCCATGATTTTCTCCTGTCCACACTGCCAAATGCCTTTTCATAATCAATGTAGTTGATGTATAGTGACGAGTTCACTCAACTGATTGTTCGACGATGATCGTAGTGTCGCAATTTGGTCTGTGCATGTTCGATCCTTACGGAATCCAGCTTGTTGATCTCGAAATTGGGCGCCTACTGCGTCTTTCATCCGATTCAGCAACACTCTGTTGAAGACTCTTCCTGGTATTGACAGTAGTGTAATGCCTCTGTAGTTTTCACATTTGCTCAGATCTCCTTTCTTTGGAATCTTGATGAGGTGTCCTTCTTTCCGGTTCATCGGCACTTGTTCCTCCTCCCAAATCTTTTTGAATAGAAGGTAAAGCATGCTTGTAGTTACTTCGATGTCTGACTTCAGTGTTTCGGCTGGTATATTACCAGGTTCTGCTGCTTCCCGCTCTTGATTTGTCTGATGGCCATTCTGATTTCTTCCGTCGTTGGTGGAGTGACATCGATAGGAATGTCTGTGTAGATAAACTAAACCTATTCAACATTCTAGGTCGAAATTTTTCAAAACCTGCTTTTATTCATATAGGGACTTGTGGAGATCGTGATATTTGCACATTATAAATTAATAGACGATCTAAATTAGACAACTATTGAGAGCCTGGAAGCACTGGAAGGTTGATTCATTCTAGTGTGGGCTCCTTAGCAGTGCGCACACATGATCGCGCACGTGGGATTCGGTCTCAAGTCCTTTGGTCTTACGTATGTGTTATTAGGTTTTTATTTATGGTCTAGCTCTGGTCAATTCATGATTTTAACAATGAAAATAAACGTTTTTATTTTATACTTTCATTAGTTAACTAATTATGCTCAATAAGCGTATATAATTACTGGCTTTCATAAAATGTTCAAAACTTCACCTAAATCTAATTATTGAGATGAAGTACCACCACAATAGTCCCTGTATTTTCCTCTTCATACATTATCACTAGAAAAAAATTTATAGAACTCACAAATCAAATATATTCAGCCATCTCATGTGAGCAACGTTAATTGTAAACATTTACAGATGACTATAAATGATAGCTAATCCGTGTTTACAAATTGAATTAAGCAATTATCAATATTAAATTATAGACTCCAAAAGCCCTCGCAATACAAACGGGTATCAAAGAATAAAATATCTGACCAGTAAAAACAATGCAACTTAATGTTTTCTCGTACTGAATTTATATATAACATAATAATGAACATGACTAGAGACGGTACTCAAATTATCAATAATTGTAAGATATCGGTTTTGTTGTGATAGAACATAATTCACCATTCAATGAACTGAATGCTTAATTAGTATACTTACATATTGCCATCTATATCAGAAACAAAAATTATTCAAAGAACACCGTCTTCATGAATTATGTATGAACATTTGAGCCATCTCTGTGTGATAGAGTGTTGAATAATCAATCTTTTTCATTTATGAAAACTCTAGACTCTTTATACAATCCTTATTCAACTGTAAAAAAAAATCCGTCAAAACGTTGCAATATATAACTGCACAATGAATTAATTGATGTTAGACCACCATTGAAAAACTGGAAGCACTGGAAGGCTGTTTCGTCCTACTATGTGACTTAGCAGTGCGCATCCACGATCCCGCTGTCGGGATTCGAACCCAGGACCTTCGGTCTCATTTTAACTTTCTTCCATACACTGTTAGAAGTTTCTAATATCTAAATACAAATGATTAATTGCTGCATTTTATAGTGTAAATCACGGATTAATCTTATTTACACAAATATAAAAATTTAAAAACACTGAACAGCAATTCCGTACTGGTATTGGTTTCCTCAACAGTGCTCATCCACGACGTTATACCAAGGAATCGGATGCAGGATCTTCGATCTTGCTCCCGGACGCTTATGTTCTAAACCACAGAGTCGGCAACTGACTTGTTAACATCTAACTTCAACAAGTTTGCAATGTTGCACATAGTGGTTAAACGTTCGTGTACGAGACTGAATGCATTAGATTCGACTCTCGAATGCTGGGTTGCGGACGTGGTCTTCTAAGGAGTCCAGTACTAGGATAAGACGTACATCGAATACTTAGAAATCTCTAATAATGATTTACTTAAGATCTACAAACCTCTTTACTTACATACTTATTTACGCCTGTTACTCCTAATGGAGCATAGACCGCTGACCAACATTCTTCAACCCACTCTATCCTGGGCCTTCCTTTCCAGTTCTGTCCGATTTGTGTTCATTTTTCACAGGTCTGTTTCCATTTCTCGTCGTAATGTGTTCTTTGGTCTTCCTCTCTTCCTTTGGCCTTGAGGATTCCTTGTGAGGGCTTGTCTTGTGACGCAATCGGGTGCTTTCCTTAATGTGTGACCTATCCACTTCCAGCGCTTCTTCCTGATTTCTTCCTCCGCTGGGATCTGGTTTGTTCACTCCCATAGTACGTTGTTGCTAATAGTGTCCGGCCAACGGATCCGAAGTATTTTGCGTAGACAACTGTTAATAAACACCTGTTTTTACTTGATGATGGATTTCGTAGTTCTCCAGGTTTCTGCCCCATACAGTAGAACTGTCTTGACATTTGTATTGAAAATCCTGACCTTGGTGTTGGTTGACAGTTGCTTTGAGTTCCAGATGTTCTTCAGTTGTAAATATGCTGCTCTTGCTTTCTGACCCGCGCCTTCACATCTGCATCAGATCCACCCTGTTCGTCAATGATGTTGCCCAAATACGTAAAGGTTTTTACATCTCCCAAATCTTCTCCGTCAATTGTGATCGGATTGGTGCATTCTGTGTATGCCTGGTATTGAGAGAAGAGTGATGCCCCTGTAGTTATCACACTTGCTGAGATCGCCTTTCTTCGGTATTTTGATCAGAAGTCCTTCTTTCCAGTCTGTTGGTACTTGTTCCTCATCCCAAATCTTATTGAAGAGAATGTGGAGTATCCTTGCAGTTGCCGCTACGTCTACTTTTAGTGCCTCTGCTTGGATGCTTTCCGGTCCTGCTGCTTTGCCACTCTTGATTTGTCTGATGGCCATGCTGATTTCTTCAATTGTTGGTGGGCCAACATTGATTGGGAGGTCCGTGGGTGCTGCTTCGATGTTGGGTGGGTTCAGTGGCGCTGGTCGATTCAACAGTTCTTTGAAGTGTTCTATCCACCTGTTTTGTTGCTCTTCAATGTTGTTGATTACCTCGCCTTCCTTGCTTTTCAGTGGTCGTTCTGGTTTACGGTGGTTTCCAGAGAGTTTCTTTGTCGTGTCATACAATTGTCTCATGTTTCCTTCTCTTGCAGCCTTTTCCGCCGTCGTTGCTAAATCTTCCACATATTTACGTTTGTCGGTTCTGATGCTCTTCTTCACTTGTTTGTTTATTTCCGTGTATTCAGCTTGTGCCTTAGCTTTTTCTGCTCTTGTTCGGCTGGTATAGATCGCTGCCTTCTTGTTTCTTCTTTCTTGAATCTTATCCAGTGTATCAACAGTGATCCATTCATTGTGATGGTGCTTCTTGTGGCCCAGAACCTCAAAGCATGTTGAAGTGATTGCTTCTTTGATCCCCTTTCAGTTGCTCTCCATAGTAGTTCCTTCTCCACTGAGCAGATTATGAAGGGCTTGGAACCTTTTGCTGAGGACTATCTTGAATTTTTTGAGTTTGTCAGTATCCCGAAGAAAGGCCGTATTGAACTTTTGTGATATTGTCCGCCCCGTTGTCCAGTGCTTCTTGAGTTCCAATTTCACCTTGGCGACCAGCAAGTGATGATCTGATGCTATATCAGCTCCTCTCTTGGTTCGCACATCCTCCATCGTCCTCCCGAACTTTTTGTTGATGCAGATATGGTCGATTTGGTTTTGCATAGTGTGATCCGGTGAAGTCCGTGCGGATTTGTGTATGCGTTTATGTGGGAATATCGTGCCGCCTATGATCAGCTTATTGAAGGCACATAGATTTGCAAATCTCTCACTATTTTCGTTTCTTTCTCCCAGTCCGTGTCGTCCCATGATGTCTTCATATCCAGTGTTGTCCGTTCCAACCTTGGCGTTGAAATCTCCCATCAGAATAGTCAAGTCCTTTGTTGGGCACTTTTCGACGATTGACTGCAGTCTATTGTAGAATTGATCTTTAGCGTCTTCATTGTAGTCGTTGGTAGGCGCATAGCATTGGATGATGTTCACTGAAATGCCCTCTTTCTTCGTTTTAAAGGAGGCTTTGATGATCCTTGGTCCATGAGATTCTCATCCTACAAGTGCATTTTGCGCTTGTTTGGACAGCATCAACGCAACTCTTTGTGTGTGTGGGGAATTTACTTCTTCATGGCCGGAGTATAACAGAAGCTCTCCTGAAGTTAGTTGTTGTTGTCCAACTTGCGTCCAATGTGTTTCACTGATCCCAAACAACTCTGGGTTGTATCTCCTCATTTCTGCAGCAATTTGGAAGGCTCTTCCGGTGTCCCACATTGTACAAACATTACATGTACCTAAATAAATAGTTGCCGTGGTTGTCAGAAGGGGCATCGGCCTCGTAACTTCCGAAGGAACTCGACTTTCATCATGAGGCGTCATAACTCTTCTAAATGAAGATCTTCTGACTCCCAGGACAGAATTTAAAATGGTTTGAATAATTTTTTCTGGTTAGCGTTTTTAGCGAGTTAATTTTTTACGGGATGGGGTCGCTAACACTATGCGCAACCCTTCTCCTCTATCCGAGCTTGGGACCGGCAGTAGCCCCGGAGGGACTCCAGGTGGAGTTACAAACCTCCTTACCCAGTTGTTAATACTTAGGATTGAAAGGGAAAGTGCTAGTGGTAAACTTACTAAATGTTTGATTCTGTCTCTTAAAATTTTATATATCTAGCAAATTGGCACTATCCCCAAATACTAACCATAAACCTTTAATATATACATGGTTGTACCAGACTTTATAGAAGAAATAGCCTCACATTTTTGATCAAATGGTTCTAGTCGAATAATCATTAAATATCTCTTTGAATCTTGATCAGTCGATATACATCTGTAAAGAAACAAAACTCATACTGTGGTTCTTTCATATGAGGCTTTGATAAAGAAACGGCTTATTTTACAAAGATTTTAACCGTCTCAAAATCTTATTATGTAAATGCTCAATAATTGCAATATGCAGTTTCCTTATTATAATTATATCTATTATTATGATAAAAATTTTGTTATTTCAGGCATTATTACAAACGTATGATGTAATAGCTCAAGAAGTTTATGGCCCTGAAGCTATTCGTGTCACTCCACCACCATTGTCATCATTTTTAAATGGTGATGAAGATGATCATATGGAATCAGATACAGATCAACCACAAGTGACACGTGTACGTTTGGTACAATTTCAAAAGAATACAGATGAACCAATGGTAAGAAATTAAAAGAGATAATCTTCATTTATAAACGAATTCAATCTTTAAAACTAATAAAACTCGCTGGTGGAGAAGATTTGTAGCTCAGGTGGATGATTTTGATGGATTTTTGTTCTCTGAGCTGGATAGTTTGGTCATGGAGCTTTCGTTGTCCTTCTGAACGACATCATCAGTAAAAATTTCAACGTCAAGGTGTACAGGACAAGCTGTGAAACGCATGTGGCGAAATTTATACACTTCACTTCTATCTGAAGTTTGTGCTGAAATATTCATTCTAGTCATCACTACACATTAGGGTGCGCCACTGCCCGTGTGCCCAAACCGAAACTGATGATTTCCTTAGGGGGCCACAACCGGAGCCTTCGACCCAAAGTTCTGATCCACAAGGCAATGGAGAGACGTCAGGAGATGCAGTCTCATGGTACCCAGTGACCAACAATAGGATCCTCCAGGATACTGGAGCCCATGTGCACCATTGGTTTGAAATCAGGGTTTTTTAACTTTCCTTGGTGAATTCACCATATTCACCAACCCGGTTAAAGTGCCGGACATTCCATTTCGTAAATAACGTCCTCGCCGCGAGAAGGCAGTGAGTAGGATTTCGCTAGCAGTGGTTGTGTGCACGTGGCCTTGTGAGAGCGATTCAAGAGCGAGAGCTGACTTTCCCCACTCTCGGCCGTATCAGAGCATAAATCGAATGATCTATGCGGCGCATATCTATTTGGTGTCTCCTTGTACCAATGTTTATATGTTTATATAAATAAATCAATAAACACATTAGGGTTAAGTAATGGCTATTCATGAATAATACATTTTACCAATACATGCCGATTAAAAAGACTTCAAAAGATTTTAACACTGAACTTTTACCACTCAAAATATCTAGTTTTATGGATTTTAAGTTTGATATATCGAGGCTGAAAGTACACATTTTTCAACACTCTTTCGATAAACAATAAATCATTGGCCTTGTCTCATAATTTTGCATTCACAACTTTGTCAAACGTGTAATTACCTACTAACTTTATAAAACTTTTTGTTCAATTATTACCTTACGACAAGTTTTATTTCACGTTTACAAATGTTTAAAAAAAAGAGCATAAGTGTTAGATCTCGATAAACATAATGAATGGTAATTGTACAGCTTGATAATAAATTCGTTGAAATGAGATCCCTTCGCATCCAACTTTTAAAAATAATGGATGGTAATTTTGAAATCCTTTTATGAACCAATACTAAACGTATATTTTTATCGTATAATTGTTAAATAACTAAACAATTCATAATCATATTCCTCTTATTATAAACTTTATTTTGACCCAAAGACTACTGTTATACGACTTACTGTTATACCCAGTCTATTAATTATTATCTCCCATATTCACAGCTACATTTGGCCAAATTTTGTACAAATGTTATTTTCTATTTTATGGTTCGATGTGGCCTGTTTGATTGTTATATAAACTCAGTATGTTTGAAACATAAGGATTCATACTGCAGAGACTGAGTTTGGTGTTCTGGACTTAACTGACTGGGCTAGGCAGCAAGCAGGACCAATAAGGACTCTAGGCTGCTCGCACGTGTTTTACGCGTCCTTGGTCCGATCGATTATTCGCTACTTCTGATTGGCGGCTTTGAGCCATAACAATAAGTTACATTGTCATCTTCCGTAGAGCTTTACAATGCCTGATTACATTTCAAACAAATATCAACATTCAATAATATGATTTGACAGTAACATTGATATTTTGAAAGCATAAATTGTACTTTATTATTTGTAATTTAATATCATACCTGTGAAGAAGTTAGTTCTATCACTAAGAATCCAACGTAAGAATAATGACTTATACTTTTGGATCTAGCCAATATCAACACGCCAACATCCGTTTGTATGATCTTTTATATCATCAAATGGCTAAAATACACACACATACACACTTACCTCTACTTTGTGTACTTGTTACAGTGACTTTATTGAAATGATTATTATTTCATGATCTGATTGAAATGAAAAACCCTTAAATCCCATTGACCACAACTTTTCCATTGATTATTTAAGGTCAATTGTTTTATTTTCCTTCAACAATTTATTTTGCTGTAATTCAAGGTTATGTGAACAATATTTAATCGGTAATATTTGTCCCTACAAGCGCTTTTTTTTCTCTCTCTCTCTCTCTCGAGACAGTCAACGTTTTCGTACCGAAACTAGTTCATATTTTTTTCTACGTGTGTACCAATGAGGGTTTTGGGATTATTAATGATACTTGTGTAAATGTTATCATTGTATTAGATTTGTAGTGGAAGTGACCGTAATCATTTGTTCAAACTACCCTTCGAAAGTGAATCCATATCCGTCTTCAACGTTTATGCGAATGGTTGACTGAAATAGTGGTAGTCTAAGCAAAAGCCAGCAAATTAAAACGTAATATCAGTTCATGAAGTCATCGACTGTTAATCCTAGACGTGTTGGTAAGTACGAAACATCTGATTGGCGTCCTTTTGATAACTACATACTTACCTTATGACTTACTTACGGCTGTTACTCCTCGTGGAGGAGCATAAGCCGCCAAACAGCACTCTCCATTCAACCGTCTCCTAGGCAATACGTTCCAGTTCTTTCCTATTCTTATTCATCCTTTTCATATTGGCTTCTATTTCCCGACGTAATGTATTCTTTCGCCTTCCTCTTTTCCACTTCCCTTCACGATTCCAAGTGAGGGCTTGTTTCGTGATGCAGTTTGGTGGTTTCCTCAATGTATGTCCCATCCATTTCCATCGTTTTTCCTAATTTCCTCTACAACTGGAAGGTGGTTTGTTCTCTCCCACAGTAGTCTGTTGTTGTCGATGGTATCCGACCAATGGATGTTGATTATCTTGCGTAGACATCTATTTATAAATACTCGTATATTCGTGATGATAGTTCTCCGAATTTGAGCTTCGTATATTAGAACTGTCCTGACGTTGGTATTGTTGATTGTGACTTTGATATTGGTTGATAGTTGTTTTGAGTTCCATAGGCA
This sequence comes from Schistosoma haematobium, assembly GCF_000699445.3. Taxonomy (NCBI): domain Eukaryota; kingdom Metazoa; phylum Platyhelminthes; class Trematoda; order Strigeidida; family Schistosomatidae; genus Schistosoma; species Schistosoma haematobium. The sequence goes on from NW_026137077.1 coordinate 58,743, forward strand.
TTGCCTTCCGCGAAATTGTATAGCAGTATTCAACTGAATTACAAACTTTCTTCAATTAATTCGTAATAAATTGTAATTCTTGTTAGTTAATTAGAAGTTTCCTTTGTATCCATGTTTATGTTTTGATTAATATTATAGGGTATTACATTAAAGCTAAATGAAGAGAATAAGTGTATTGTTGCAAGGATTCTACATGGTGGAATGATACATCGACAAGGTAAGTAATGTAATTACTTATATGCTCCCTTCAACTGTTCATAAAGTTGTACATCTATTCAACTTCTGTTAGGAATCGTGTATTCTTTTCAAATTAGCTAATTATTATGAATTTTGAATGGTTTATTCTATGAAATTAATTTCTTATGGTCGAGAGTTATCTTGGTTTTTATAGTTAGCATCATCGATTATTCTCACTATAAGCTGGAATATTTTATAGTTTTATTCATGGTATAAATTGGACACAGTTTGACTTTATTAATTTCATACTAGAAAAAAGAATTGTTTTCCTTAACATAGAATAACAACTACGCCTGGAGTCCCTCTGAGGCTACTGTCGGCCTCAAGCCCGGATAAAGGAGGAGGATTGGGCATGGTGTTAGCGACCCCATCCCGTATAATCTGTAAATGTAGTTTAAATAAGCGAATAATTATAGCCTTATAACTTTATCTAATTATTCATTTACGGAACAACTAAACATGACCATCTTAGGTCGGTTTGTGATCTCAGTATGATCCAATTGTCTCAGCAAACTCCTTTGCTGGTAGTTATCATTCACTCACTTATGACTAACTTTGTAGGTAAATTTCTGGAATTCTGTGAAGAAGTCTTGACCAAAGCGATCTAACTCTATTGGGTGTGAGGCACCTACCCACAGAAAATAATCGGAGATGGTTGGGCGATATCACGAAGTGATTAAAGTGAGATGTGCAAACCACTAAATGCCGATCACCGTTCTATAGGTTAACCTCTCTGTGATAGACTTAGTTAGACCTCTGGTTTATCCATGCATGCTCGCTGCTAATGAGCCCATAATAGGGTGGGATAACTATCATGTGCTCTCTTGGTTTCAATTGTTGTCTATTCTTGGTAGGTTCGTGATCTTGTTAACGCTCAATCTCCACAAACTGCCCTTCCACCGACATTTGTTGTTGATAACAAATGAGAGTTCTTCAATATTCCCTCAATAATGTACTAGCAACCACCCTCCCTAGTTGATGGAAAAAGTTTTTCAATCGGTGAATTGTCAAAAAGTCAAGTATTACGCGTCTAAAATATATCAAGTGTGCCGGCTAGCCCGAGAAACAAAATAGTGTGGTGAAAACCCATAATCGTGACTCAGACTTCTAAAGTGAAGTGAGAGAGCAGTAACTACCGGACAATAATACGATTATGATCAAAGAATATTTACGAATATGTACCATAGATTTATAACTAAAGATAAAATCATGTTACTGTAGTTAACGAACGCTTGGGTAGAGTTAAGTAATGTATTGTGAAAAGTTAAAAAGTATTTACATAATGCATATCCATTTCCTTCAATCTTTCATTTACATCTTTTGGTGTGTTCTTCACTCTGAACCATCTTTTCGTCTAATCTCCACGTGTTATACGAACTCTATGTTTTCAATGCACTGAAACTCTTCACTCCATCTGACAATTGTTGCAACTTTAATGCCATACACTACTTACAAACAATCTCGGGAGTAGCGTACAACTGCATTACAATTGATTTACACAGTTTGAAACAACTATCTGATTCTAATTTATTGCCTTCTATGAAAAGAAAAAAACCAAAGTTATTTCTTTTGATCACACATTAAATTTCAGTTGACAAGTATAATTGAATACATATACAAAGTACTACGAAATCTATAGTAGACACTGATTTTCAGTATAACTTCTCTAGGAATAGAAAATAAGGTTGCTTACACTTGCTGTTATAATATTCGTTCCAGATGTTTAGGTTTTGTTACTATCTATAGTAAATTTAAAGTTTTCTTGGCATAGTTATGTAACATTAGATGAATAAGTTTTACCAATTCAGTGACAAATATTAACACTATTGGATGTCGGCTCAGTGGTCTAGTTGGTTAAGCGCCTGTCGCGAGACCGATAGGTCCTGGGTTCATATCTCTCGGAGTGCGAGATCGTGGGTGTGCACTGCTGAGGAGTCCCATACTAGGACAAAACGGCCGTCCATTGCTTCCAGATTTTCCCCTTCTGATGACAAATATTTGTTAATTTCATCCTGTTTCATCGATATTAACCATATCTTACTTGATAGATTTATCAATCATTCAAGTGTACTGTCTTATGGCATTAATATTGTTTGCTTTCAGTTGATACTTTGTAGATATTTTGATTAAACCCAGTGAGATTATGATCTCCAGTTTCGTTAGGAATCCTGATAGTCATGAAATTTACAAATCAAAAATGGTACATGTATACAAGTAGAGAGTATCAGAATGAATTATCCTGATAATTCTTCTGATTAGTCGTTGATTACTAACCAATGTTATATTTGTCAAGTCTTTAGTGTTAACTCAATTGTATCGGTCAAGTTTAAATGTAACTCTTAGTCCATGTGACTCGACTTTAATGCACAATCTTCACAATCTATTTTGTTTACATAATGGTATACTGAATTACAATTTATCTCTCAATAAATACAGGTACTTTACATGTTGGAGATGAGCTACGTGAAATTAATAATGAACCAGTAGCTGGTCGATCTGTTGAACATTTACAACGTTTATTGGTTAGTTTACAGAAACTACTTTGAGAAATATTTCATGGTCAAGAATAACACATAAAAATGTCTATGCCTGTATTGTATCAATTAACTTATGGATAATAATAGACGCCGTGTTTGATTTAATTCTAGCTTCACAATAACTAACTTTGAAGCATTTCGGACTGAATATACAATGATTTGATGTTATCTTCTTATTACTTACTTACGCCAGTTACTCCTCGTCAAGGAGCATAGGCCGCTCACCAGCATTCTCCATCCAACCCTGTCCTGGGCGATCGTTTCCAACTCCTTCCAGTTGTTATTCATCTTTTTCATATTCGCTTCTATTCCCCAACGTAATGTGTTCTTTGGCATTCCTCTTTTTCGCTTCCCTTCAGGATTCCAAGTTAGGGCTTGCCTCGTGATGTAGTTTGAGGATTTCCGTAAAAAACGCTAACCAGAAAGCTTGTACGTCTAATCAAATATACAACTTATTACTACGAACATCCAATGTCTTAAGTAATATATGGCGTTAAATAACTGAACATGTTCATATTATTCAGCATAATTATTTGCTTCTTCTATCTTTATGATAAGAAATAGGAATTATGTACAATGAAAAAAATTAGTCTACTTTATAGTTATTTATCCCATTATTGATGGAAACTTGTTATACAAATAGTAAATTATGATTGCTTCATATATACAGTACAAGAAGCTGAAATCAACTATAGAATGGATAACGATGATGATTATCATTATTCATTGCATTTATGGAAGTATATTAGTCAATTCACTACTTATTTTACAAGATTAAGTATTTAACTTGTAAGAAATACAATATATTGTACTATATAATATGCCTACTGGTAAGCTGTAAACTTAAGCACATATATTATGTCTTTCATGTCACTTTCTTTTCTCCAATAAACTTTTAAAGCGTGAACAGATAGCAGAAGTTAGGAAGTTCATCAAAATCATCAAGCATTTACGGTAAATGAGGGTAGGTATATAGAATATATTTATGACCCTGAAATTCTAGAATCTTCTGTTAAACATAATGAAATCGGTGATAAGATTAAACAGTGATCCCATGAGAACAAAAAAAAACCATAATTATTCGTGGAAAAGATTTGTAGCTTAGGTGGATGATTTTGATGGAGTTTTGTTCTGGTAGAATTTTGTGCTGATGATGTCGTTCAGAAGAACGATGACAGCTCCGCGACCAAACCAACCAGCTCAGACAACGAAACCCCATCGAAAGCATAGCCAATTGTTTGCTAGATTTCTAAAACGTATTATTTAGGCAAAATGTGTAAAGTATTTCCATTTGATTCGGAAAACTTTCAAAGAATACAATCAAGCGCTCAAAATACGTACATTTACCAACTAAGTTTTTTTCATCAAACCAATTTTACTTACTTATGAGTAATAAAGATATTTTATACTTAATTTTCTTTTCACCATTCCTACTCAAAGCGTAATGCTCGTGGAAATGTGAGTTTGAAAATTATTCCCAGTTATAGAACACATCCATTACAATGTGAAGTAAGTGGTTATTTTTAAATGAATGATTGAATATGTAAAATGCATTACAAATATCAAAACTTTGTTTGATTTGCTATAATAAAATTTTCAGCAAGACTATATAAGATATAAGATAACGAGTCACGAATTTTTGGCGCGAGATTCATCCATCCATTTGAATAAATAGAGTTTTGGTATTATAGCTGATGTCAGTTCGTGATGTCAACCCTAAATCTAATTTCTAACACAAACCATCAATTGTGCATGAGAATTCTAACTGCTTTATAACTGTCATTTAGTCCTAATCTGTAGGTGTTCACGTTCATGGTGTCACTTCAGTATCTCTCAAAGGTCGTCCATAAATTATAGTTTCAACATATTTTCTACAATGATGTCGTAATCTGTCTTAAGTAGAATGGTCAAGTTTACAGTTTGAGTTCTTCAAAGCTTTTGATGAATAAGTGAATTTTAAAGTTTTCTTTCTCATATCTTCAGCAAAGGTTGAATTTTATACGTAGAGATAAAAAACAATGGACTTTTAACCAAGTGAAACATAACAAAGTGAATTGTGGATAATGAATTTTTTTATTTTTCACCTAATAGACTGTACTAATTCGATTTTGTTGACAGTATTCTTTGTCTATTTACAATTCCTTAGATTTAATCGATTTAAAATTACAAGTATTATATGTTTAATTGATCTTTGAGTCAAGACCAGTATCTTAATTGTGTAGTGATATAGTACTGATCGAATTCTATTGATCAGTCTGCAATGCTACCATTGATTTAAGTGACTCAAAATTACATAAACTGAGTTGAAATGTCAGAAAATATCCATTATCCAAGATTGTGAATACGCTTTGCTAAAGATTGTCATCTGACATGAAACTGAAGCCCAGAGTTTTCTTACATCTTATTACAACCATCCACCAACTCAATAATATGATATATGTATATAAATTCCCGACCGTTGTTGCTACCTTGACGTGGTGGTCTGGCTTGCCTATCGTGATGAAGCAACCGAGCTATACTGGCTGGAACAACCGTTCTTCTAGGTCCTACCATGTCAGACAGGTCGGTTGAAGAGCGGTAAAACTATAAGCAACAAACCTAAGGTCCGAAGGTGAAGTCGTACTGCTGACTGTACAGAGGTGTGACAGCGATGCTACCTTCCCAAATGGAGGAGTGGGGTTAGAAAAGGTCGACCCTAAAAATGCACACCTTGCCTTATCCCATGGATATCCGTCTCTGGCGGTAATGGTCTCAGCAAGTACGGAGCTAACACAAAAATTACCCATAAAAAGGTCGTGTGTGACCGACTTTAAGCAATTGTCCCTTGAGCACTGTGGTCACGCTGTCAGGTCACTAAGACCACCACTAATCTAATTTCCTTTTCAGGCACCTCCAGAACAACCCTTCCATGGTGTGGGCAACCGGGAAGTGATAACCGCCCTCATACCTCTAACAGCACTCAAGACCACTGACTGACTGACTGACTGTATATAAATTAAAAATATGACAGATAGATTACTTGGTTATCTTATCTTTTATAGACTACTCAAAACGTAATATACTTTTGAAAATGAATTCATCATTAGACTATTGTGTTATTTCAGAAGGGGGTTTATGGAGATTGTAATAATTTCAATAATTGAAATCATAAGTCAATTGATATTGTGTTATTTCTTTGTTAAGAAATATGGCAGATCATCAAAAAGATTCAGTAGATTATCCAATTACAAATGTTTACCATGAATGAAAAGTAGTCGATTAACATCAATGTCAAGATTGGACATGATCATTTCAAATAAATGGAGCATTAGATAGAATTTAAATATAAATGTTATAATCCAATGAGGAGGAAAATGAATACAGTGACTGGTCATACAAATTCACCTTGACCAAGAATAACTTAACATTGACATATTCAGACCTATTATGATTTTGATTGTACTGAAAAACAAATAAACTATTCTGCATCATTTCCTTTGTACTACTTACACTTGTGTTTATTTAATGTTAGTTATTTTATTTACTCTGAAGAAATGGTTTACATTCGGTTACAAAACATCGTCAGAAATGGTTATGTCCCGATATGCATAATGTATGGTAACTTTTGTGATCCATTTATGGATCAAAACTATATGTACATTGTCATCGTATAATTGTTGAATAAGTAAAAGTATGCATATTCATGTTTCTCTTGTCATGAGCTTTATTTCGATCCATGAACCATTATTATACGATTTACCATTCTTGAATTATGCCCTGTCTATTAATCACTACCTCTCACATTCACAGCCACGTTCGGCTAATTCTTGTACAAATGTGTATTTTCTATTTCATGGTACGTTGTGGTCTATTTGATTGGTATATAGACTCAGTATGTTTGAAATATGATTCATATTGCAGAGACTGAGATTGATGTTGTGGACTTAACTGGCTAGGCTAGGCGGAAAGTAGGACCAATCACGATTCTAGACTATTCATACAGGTTCACGCGTCATTGATTTGATCGATAAGCCACTGCTCTCTAAACGGCAGTCACAAGTTAAAACAGAAATATAATGAAAATATATTTATTATTTTTTGTCATGTTATTAATTAGAATGAATAGACATTTATCATTTTGACTTTCATTGTTCAGTGTACTTAATAAATAGCTGTGCTTCTAGAGGTAAATATTGATTTTTGAAGGTGAATTGTTACCACACTTATTATCAAATACATAGAACTGAACTTGTATTAAACGTTTTTCGAAAACTTGGGAATCCGGTACTCAAACTCTTTTTCTCAGAATAAAGTAATCAATTTATACTGATTGATCAACTGTGTAATAACTAACATCATATCTAGTCTCCAATGTTGATCGATTTTTACAGGAAGTAAATCACAACACGAATAGCTCGATAATGATGCCGTGAAATGAGATAGCGGATGTAATGGGTTCATACTTTATAAAGTACACTGACATGATACTTAAATTCAAAGTTTTCTTGTGATTACCTCCAGTTACGGAAAATTTACTGGAATTTTATGTATAATTATTGGAAGCTGAGATACATTTGGTAGCTGTAGTTTTTAGTTTCTAAAATTCTAGAGAACTTTAAACTCACCGCTTCATATTCATAGAGAGGATGTATGAATCGGTAAGCTTTAATGTCATCTATTATCATGAATGAATGAATGAATAACTAATCAATCTCATAGAATATAAATGTAAAGATTCCTTGAAGTTAGTCATTTCACTCTGTAAAGAAAATGAACTTCAACCGATGAATAAAATTCTTTTGAAAGAATAAATGTTAAAGCCCCTTAAATTATATATATTTTCTTTTGTTTAGATCTATGTTCGTGCAATGTTTGATTATAGTCCTGAAAATGATGATTTAATACCATGTACTCAAGCTGGTATACATTTTCATATTGGTGATATATTACAAATTATTAGTAAAGATGATCATAATTGGTGGCAAGTAAGAAATAGATATTCATTATAATCATTTATCATATACTCATTTAAAATGAAAGCACTGGAAGGCCGTTTTGTCCTATTGTGGGACTCCTCAGCAGTAAGCAAACCAGTAGGTCCTGGGTTCGAATCCCGAGGTCGTGGATGCGCACTGCCCAGGAATGCCACAATAGGATGGAATGACCATCCAGTGCTTCCAGGTTTTCCATGGTGGTCTGGCTTCAACTGATTCATGATCTTAACCTTTGAAATTACTATGATATCCACAAAACTCATCTGATATAAAACAATAATAATCTGTAGTTAAAGATCTTAGACATGAATGTGAACAATGTTGAGGTTGAACTCAATGTACTTGGGAAAAATGGAAAAAATCTGTTTAGGAAGCTGTCACACTCCACCTACTGAAATGGTTAACACATATATATCATGTTTCTCTAATCAAAATCTATCTCGATATACGATATTTCTTAGTGTAGACACAGGTCGGAAGAAAGCTGGGGACGGTCAAATTCAAACGAAGAATCAGTTCATGAAGCCATGAATATGATTGTGTTCACATTTCTTTAATTTTGACATTGTATTTTGTTACATTCTTTCCTTGTTATGTCAGTCTAAGGTGTAGACAACATATAGACTAATACATTCATCTACCATATCTTACAATGCTAATATGTGTATCTGTCATTAAATTTATCATATAATTTAACTGTTTTTAATGATACTAAGGAAACCTTTTATATATTCTTTGTTAGTGATTGAATCTATGACTAATATATTTCTTAACAGTTGTATTCACGAGTTGAACTTAGCTAGACCTAGAAGTACTGGATGGCCTTTTCGTCCCAGCATGAGACTCGTAACCAGTGCTCATCCACAATGCCGCACGCGAGAATCGTGCCCAGGACCTTCAGTCTCGCGCGCGTACACTTAACCTGCAGGCCACCGATCCAGCATCTAAAGGTGTTATTGTCTAACTTCAATCGATCTCACAACCGACACAGTTTATCCTTCAATGATGATCTAGTTTAGAACAACTCGTGAATTCAACTATCAAAATACTACAATCTCTACAAATCCCCATACTAACAATATATGTTTCTATATTTGAAGAATGTGTAGATACCTTTTATTCTATGGATTTATGTCCATTCAAATGTATCAACTCATTTGCTTTTATGTGAAAATAGTTTCATTATGATCATTTGTATAATTGAATTGTGTTTTACAATGAGAATCCTAAACACTTGTTTCATTCTATTTGAAAGATTTGTCATCTCAATGTATTTGTGACCTCAATGTTAATGTAGTCAGATTGATAGTTTAAACCCCGGTACTTATTTCTTCAAATTCTACCATTGAGCTATTGATTCATAGTACTCACTCATTTGTTTAATGGATATAAATGTGTTGATAAAACTTTATGCTATTCCATCTTTTTGATATTTTGGACTGGAATTGTTCAGTTCCTGTTGAGATTTATGTACTTTATTTGAAAGCTTTGATTTAACCTGCGAATTACTAGCTTGTAGTGTGTTTAGATTATTGTTGGCAGTAAGGTAATACAAACCCCTACCAATAGTTATAGAGCTATTAAATTTAGACAGACGATCAGTAATTTGTCTATCATATCGCCTTTAAATGTCCTTGTACGGCCAAGAGTGGGGAGAGTCAGCTCTCCCTCTCTAAATGCTCTCACATGACCACATGCATACAACTGCTGACAGGGAAGTTCTACTCAATGCCTCCTTGAGGCCACGCTGTTAGTTACGACCTTGAAAGGACAAAAAGCGAATGTCCAGCGCTTGAACCGGGTTAGTGGACAAGGAGAGCCCACGTAGGGAAGTTGGAAAACCCTGATTCCAAACCAGTGGTGCACATGGGCTCCAGTACCCCGAGGGAACAAATAGTGGTCACTGGCTACCATGGGACTGCATCTCCTGACGTTGCTCCACTGCCTTGTGGATCGGATCTTTGGGTCAAAAGCTCCGGGTGTGGCTTCCTAAGAAAACCACCTGGTTCGATTTGGGCACCCAGGCAGTATCACAGCCCTCACACAAATTGAATGATTTATGTGATGTATATCTATTTAATGCTTCCTTGTACTAATGTTTATGTGTTTAAATAATAAATAATAATAATAATAATAATGTCTGTCATATCATTTGGTTTTATTAATTAAAATGTTCAATGTGGAGCTACTAAGCCAAGTTACAGAGACTCTATACTACTACGTTGTATTGATTGTCGAGTAGTTTACAAAATCGGGCCAGTTAATAATTGCCACTTTCGTTAAAATTTTGGAAGCTGTTTTAGATAATCATGTTTCTTGTATAAACATTTTTGAACGTTCGAATTACTTCTCAATTCCTTGTGTATAGTTTGCAAATAAATCCTAACAAGCGCAAAACGTAGGTCATAGTCTACAGAAATCTCATTGAAAACCTTTCGTGATTTGTGACGTTATAAGAGAATAGGCAAGTAGTACCATCGTACATATTTAATTGTTGTTGAGAAAAAGGATTAGAACTATAGAAAAAAAAAGAGTTGTACATTTTGATTTTGCACGTAAATTTCTTTGGGGTAACGTGTTCAAAGTTGATGAGTTACCCCTCTTAAAATCCATATTGGATAATCTTCTGAATGTTTATTATTATCTTTTGAATTATATCTACACATAAACACCGTTCTTTTTTATTTGGTTCAGGCTCGTTTATGGGGTTCGGATTGTCAAGCACCAGCGGGTTTAATTCCTAGTCCAGAACTTCAAGAATGGCGTATGGCAAATAAAGCAGCTGAATTATCACGTGAAATGGGTATTACACATTGTGGTGCATGGTTTAAACGTCGTAAACGTCATTTTAAAGATAAATACAAAAATAAACATTCAGCTATTTATGATCAATTAGATTTAGTTACTTATGAAGAAGTTGTCAGATTACCACAATTTCGTCGTAGAACATTAGTATTACTTGGTGCACATGGTGTTGGACGACGTCATATTAAAAATTGTTTAATTCAATCATCACCTGATAAATTTGCATATCCTATTCCTCGTGAGTTATAAATACATAATGATAGAAGTTAATCGTATTTTATAATTTTTCATAAACTAATTGTTTACTGAATAAAATGATTGCGAACAACAATCCAATAATAATTATTGGTGAAACTGTGGAAGACGTAGATTCCTTCACGTACCTGGGAAGCATCATCGATAAACAATTAAGATCAGATGCTGACGTATAGGCAAGGATTGGCAAAGCAAGGGCCGCATCCCTACAATTAAAGAACATATGGAACTCAAAGCAACTATCAACCAATATCAAAGTGATAATCTTCAATACGAACGTCAAGGCAATCCTACTGTACGGAGCTGAAACTTGGAGAACTACTAAAACCATCATCAAGAATGTACGAGTATTTATAAGCGTATGTCTACGCAAGATACTCAACATCTATTGGCCGGATATCATCAACAACAGCCTTCTGTGGGAGAGAACAATTCAGCTTCCGACTGAAGAGGAAATTAGGAAAAGACGATGGAAATGGATAGGACATACATTGAGAAAATCATCAAACTGCATCACGAGACAAGCCCTAACTTGTAATCCTGAAGGGAAGCGGAAAAGTGTGAGGCCAAAGAATACATTACATCGGGAAATAGAATCAGATATGAAGAGGATAATTAAGAACTGGAAAGGGTTGCGTAGGAGATGGTTGAATGGAGAGTACTGTTTGGCGGCCTATGCTCCTCCACGAGGAGTAATAGGCTTAAGTAAGTAAGTAAGAACGTAACCATAAAACTGTACTTTTTTACTATGACACTCGGAAAATACTTTCAATTGCAGTTGTTACTCTTTTAAAAATGTTCTATGTTAGAAAGGTTTCACCTTCGTTGTTAATCAATTGAAAGATTTACGAATTCACCTCGAAAATTCATAGATTTATCACGAATTAATAGATTTGAGTGATGATGAAAATTCTGATCGATCAAGCTTTAATCTATTTAATCGCTTTCAAACTAAATCATTAGGACTAATCATACTCTTTTATTGCCCGAAACGATGTAGATAGAGTTGAGTCTAACCTGACACTTATTGTTTGTAAGTCGATTGATTTAATTATCATTCCTTTCAATGGAGGAATACGAATAAGGATAATATGAGGCTGACAACCTCGTTAGGGACTAAACCCAAAGATCATTGAGACGACATGCAGAGATTCAGTGTTTTCAGTTTTAATCAACTGACTTTACTGCAACAATATCATCCATCAACATTGACGAAACAAGGGATTACTGAAGTCCAGCGGTCTGTATTTTTATGATCGAAAACTAACCTCCATTATCTGCAACCACAGTATTAAAGTTTTAAAACCTATTAAATCATTATAATAAAGTTATATGGTGGTGAGTTTCATTCTATATACGTCTCACCAGATGGATATATGTATATTAAATTGATGATGTTTCACTCAGATTCAAACCTTCGCTTTAAATGTCAACATATTGTCTACTGATCTACTAAATCCAAATATTAAACAATTGTTTTAAGCATCCAAGATGAGTTTCGTACTACTGATAATAATCGAGTCATAATCTTAGTAAAACGTATAAGCGAATTTTTTTGTGATATTCTGACACAAATTACTTAGTTTGGGTGCGTGCAACTATTGCAACTAATGGTTGGAGAATCTGGGTGACATGGCTCAGAATTGATCACAGTGGTGTAGGTGCATACACTATTTGTCTTCCCTTAAACTATGACATTGAAATTACTTTATGTCTTTCTGTCTATGAACTAATTCTTTCTCCCTGTCTCATATCGTGTTACACAACCTTTCTTTTATATATATCACTATCATTGATGTAACTGCTTCTATGAATTTGCTGATCTTCTTGTTGTGCTAATGAAGTATGGCAACTTGGATCGATGCATATAAGTGCCTAATCCTACATTATACATGACTGACTGTAATATTATAAACTTTGAGTGCAAGTGCATCCACTCCTTGTGTTCTCTCAAATTTTAATCTTCTGAATTCTTCATGTCCCTTTATTTTTTTCTTTTTCCAAATTTATTTCACTGGATTATAGTGCTTGAGTAACATCTTCAAACGCGTATATTTCCGATTACTGCTTATACGTTTACTACCTCTACCGCTATGTGATTTGGATCGAAAATTGTATCTTTGTGCTAATGTGGTATGGCAACTTGAACTGATGTACGTAAGTACATAGCTCTACGTTGCTGCTGACTAACTGACTGCTTAACTCCTTAACAACATGATTAATACTTCATATGGATATTGGAGAATTGTCATTTGTTCTTTTAAAATAAATCTCTAATAAAATATTTTCATATTTATTTTACAATTAGATACAACTCGTACACCACGTAAAGATGAAGTGAATGGAAAAAATTATTATTTTATTTCACATGATGAAATGATACGTGATATTGCTAATAATGAATACTTAGAATATGGTTCACATGAAGGAGCAATGTATGGTACAAAATTGGATACAATAAGACAAATACATGCAACTAGTTTAATTGCTATATTGGATGTTGAACCACAAGCATTGAAAATATTACGTACTGCTGAATTTGCTCCATGTATTGTATTCATTGCAGCTCCAACTCTCACCAATATCACTAATGGACAGAATAATAGTAACAATAATGGTAATGATAATGTGAGTTGCGTAATATCATTTTTACAAACGGATTTATAACTTTTTCAGTTATGCCTTCCTTCTTTAAAACTCAGGACTGAATTTTTAATGTTTTCATTAACGATCAATCTGTTCAGGATTCTTGGAATTTTTTTTGAGATCATGAATCGACCGATATTATACCACTATTGGTAGCGTGGAAGCATTGGGTGACCGTTTCTTCCTAGTATGGGTCACCTCAGTAATGCACATCCACTATATCGCACACGGATTTGAATTCAGAACCTTCGGTTTCACTCAAACATCGATCGGTTCATGATCACAAAAAAAATTCAGCTGTCTCCATAAATGTATACTGATTTCTACCAATTAAAAATTGTAATGCTATTACACTGTAATTAGGCTCCAATTCATTTCTATTTGGGTAATCTTTGACCTTGTGGGTAGAAGAGGCTAAAGAGGTGGGATAATAGAAATAGTTAATTTATATGTTTGAAGAAAAACGCTGAACATGCTTCCATATTGACAGCGATTATTTATTCACAATCGTGTTTACCTTTAACCTGATCCCGGACAATCAAAATGGATGCACAACTAATGACATCGCGTGGAATGAAAATAGTCTATTCAATGTAATGTGGGCAAAATAAGATTTTTGTTAATAGTGGAGGGATTCTGAAACCCCATTTTTTAAAAAGTATAAACTGATAAGGATATTGTTTAAAATGATGGTGCGAAATTTAAAGTCAAGCCACTCAAATCAAAAGTGCACTTAAATCCACATTGTGGTGAACGAGAACAAAAGTGGGCATAACCGAATGTATTTGAACACAAAATTACAGAGCATCAAAATAAAATCTGAGAAGCATACAGTAAATACTTTATGTGCAAAGTGTCAATCAATCGTCTCCGACTTGATTGTTCCTTCGTTTCCACACCAATCATTTTTTGTTCTTGTTTTCTTTCCTTTGATCTTCTTAACCTTCTGCTGCCAGACATTTCACTTTTGATGGACGATACATACTACTGATATCTGTTGACATCAGTAGCATACATCACATTATCATAAGCTACAAATCCATGTAATTATCTTATAAATATTAATTTACTCGGTATTGTTTAACTTAAATCTTACCATTGATGTTTAGGACTGAAATTGATCAGTCTCTTATTGGAATATGTGCATACTGTGCGTATTGCCTCGATATTGCCTTAATTTACAAGCATTATGAGCAAAGACGGATGGTGGATAGCAGTGGAATCCAAGACGCGCGTTTTAGAAAGTTTTGTAGACTATCAGTATAGTACCACTAAAAATAATAATAGAGATCATGAACCGACTGATCTTAGACCACCATTAAAAACTTTGGAAAACTGGATTGTCGTTTCGTCCTATTGTGGGACTCCTCAGCAGTACGCACCGACGATCCCGCTGGTGGGATTAGAAACTAAGGCCTTCGGTCTCGCACGCGAACATTTAACCTCTAGACTACTGAAGCAGTGGTCTAACATCAATCAGTTCATGATCCCAATCAAAAACATATTAATCTCCACAATCCCATAATGATAATATTAATAATAGACATTGATTTTCCCTTACAAACATTTAGGCTTTTAATTTGTCCACTTTTTCTCTCCATAGGACGAAAGTCTTGAAAGATTAACACGTGATAGTGCATTATTAGAACAACATTATAGTCATTTTTTCGACTTAAAAATTATTAACAATGATATTGAAGAAACAATTATTCAACTTAAACGTGTAATAGATGACTTTCAAATTACTCCACAATGGATACCAGTAACATGGGTCTATTAATTATGATTCATTTAATCATGATTACACAATGTTGTGAATAATGTTACAATTGGACAAAATGGTTTTGTTTCTTTCAACTTCTCGTTATTCTTATTATCAATTGGATGGTTACTTTGCATAGAATGTGCTTTCTTCTATTTAAATTCGTTTCTTTCTCTCCTCCCCCCTCTCTCTCTCTCTGTGTGTGTGCATCTATTCAGTTACATCTTGTTTTTTTAACCTTTTAACCTTTCCCTTTGCTACTATTCTTTCATAGTATCTCTGTTCTTTCCCAACCCCCCCCCTTATTCACATTTTAGTTTTTTCTTAACTACGTAATTCTGATTCCTCATCGTATTCATATCATTATCTTTCTTGTTTATCCATGTTCAAAATCAAAGGAAATGTTTTCATTTTGTAGAGATGATCAAACAGAAAACTCCACCTAGTCAATTATAATTTCTAATCCATCATCGTTATTCCATTGCATTTCTCTGTATATATAATATAGTAGTCATCTAAAAGATGCTATTGCTTCTTTTTACTTTTGTTGTTGTTGTTGTTAGTGTTGGTGTATTGTTTATTGACTTACTAAATCAGTATTAAGTAGTATTGAAATCTTTTGTCGCACAATTTACTTCACGTGATCAATCGTAATTTTAATTCATTGAACCTTGATCATAACATGATCATTATGTTAATAGTTAATTCTGTTTTTTTGTTTGTTTTTCGGTTTTAACTTTTGTTTGATGGTGTTTGTTTTCTTTTTTAAATTATCAAGTTCTACTTTCAGTTAATAATTTTTTTCTGTCTGTATTTACTTTAAATAAGAATAAAACTAAGTTTCAGTTGAAATGAATATCTCCTCAATGATGGTCAGAGATGTTGTTTTCTAATTTTAAAGCTTATTCAACTAACTTACATAATTTATCATCCTACTTTTTCAAATGTTGGAGAAGATTTACAGCTCAGTTGAATGCTTCAACATGAAGAGGTGGGAGCCGATGAGATTATCTAGAACGACACGATATTCAAGGATGCTCAGTATTTAGATTATCTAACGAACGGGGCAAAACACCAGAATATATGGGCATTGTTAAAATAAGTATTTCTTGACTTGCATAAATCTATGATTTGACAGCACCGTTTAACTCAGTTCTCAAACAGTGACTACCAGGATTAAGATACATAAGTATATGACTGACAGCTATAAATTCTTTTATTGAAATCCCATGTATAGTTACTGAAAAACAATCAGTCACGGCACTTAAGAAACTTTCCTACTCGTCTATCTCTTTTGTATTGGTCTCTCAAATTCATAGAAGGCCACTTATGTGTATATTTAAATAAGTGGAGACTTCGTTGGTTTCAAAATTGACTTCATGGATTTGAAGCCACTAATACCGTAGTTGTAGTTGGTAGTTTAACAAAAAGGTAAAGTATTCAAAACTGAGTGCTGCGAATTCCAAAGGCCTATCAGAAATTATGCGGAAATTTTTGAACTTGTCAAAGTCGTCTGTCACACTGAATGCAAAGTTCTCCACATGCAGGTTCACAGCCACAGTGATGAGTTGCTAAGATACTGCTATTACCCGTAAATTACATCAGTTTTCGTATTGTGTGTTGTTATTAGAGAAATGTTTACATAAATTAATTCAAATAAACTGATCTGGTGATCTGGAACGTAGTATGTACAACTACGGGAAGCACACTTTATGAAAGCCGTCTTGGTTATTGTTGAATAATGTTGTCTAGTATTCCTAAGTACACTTATTTAGACCTGACTATGAATATTACATCTGTTACTTTTTCAAAAAGAATAAGTGGAATATGTCTGGCAGTGAAATCTAAACTCTCGTCTCACTTGAGATTCGTCGGCCAAATATATCACTGACAGTTAAGCTATTGATTTTTGGTTACTAGTGTTGTTTTCATATATACTATCGGCTGCATTTGTGAACCATTCACAGACGTTAACCTAATATACTGGTCAGCAAAAACAGGGTACCAAGTGAACAATAAAATTCATCACTATTTTTCGGTTTCAACGGGATTCCCGTTAAAATAATTTCTGGCAGGATTAGAAAATTAGTTGTCGCCTAATTTTATTGATAAGCTGTCTTTATATTGTAAGCACATTATTAACGCATATTGTTGAATAGCTAAACTAAGAAGATTTACAAGTAAATCAATATTTCAATTGACGCCATGTTTCATATAAACGCGTGCTGCGTACTGCAAATACAAGTAAGGATTCAAGTTCGACTATCTCCATATTCATTTTTCGAATTAATTACTCACTTCGAAAATGCTAAATTGGCCAAACGACCCAAAAAGCTTTGATATACCACAGATGTTCGGCGCTTGTTTACGCTTTTATCTGCAACACCTTGGTAATTGAAGGATTTCAACCCAGTCAACTCAGAAGTCGGGGATGAATGTGTTTGCAGTGTGATTTTTCAGCTTGTCCTTATGTTAGGAAGAGGTTAATCTATGCTGGTTTGTGATTGCAAGGGTTGCGTAGCAAAGAACATCCACTGGTAATCCGGTGCACATGATTGACTGAATGCCTTGAGCTAAAGTGCATCCACTCAGACCGGTGAGGTCGTTATCAGTTTCAAACGCTTACAAAGCTATTTATCTTGAGATGATGGATTCATTTTCCTCTACAAATTCACTGTTTATTTTCCAAGTGCGGTTTACTATAACCAAGTTAAAGATTGGATAAGCCTAGCAGAAATTTATCACTGTCGCATATGAAATATAAAAGCGATAAGAGCTCAGCTTGCAGTGCTGAACAAAGAGTTTTAATGAAGCTTTCAAGTCCACGGCAAGTTCCATCGAATTACAGACCCGTAAGCCCCACCAGTGTTGTAATTAAAATACTGGAAAGAATAATCAAACGGACCATAACGGCATTTATGGAAACCAATAACTTGCTGAACATGGCACAACATGGTTTTAGAAAGGGTCTATCCTGTACAACGAACATCCTTATAGCTAGGGAGTTCTGGATTAATGCGCTAGACAACGGAAACTCAGTGGATGTTATCTACATAGACTTTAGTAAGGCTTTTGACAAGGTGTCAACTAATAGACTGCCATTGAAGTTGGAAAACCTTGGTATTGCCAGACCTCTTTTAAAATAGATTAAGGATTTCCTAGTAGGTCGTAGACAAAAAGTAAGAATAAATTCCAAGTGCTCCATCTGGGGACCAGTACTTAGTGGAGTACCCCAAGGTTCCGTCCTAGGTCCTTTACTTTTTATAATGTACGTTAATGATCTTACAAGTATAGTACAGTCTCCAATGTTATTATACGCTGACGATGTAAAAATTTGGCGAGTAATAACTGGAGACAGACACATTTACTCTTCAGGCAGACTTAAATAATATGATAAACTGGTCTAAAGAGTAGCTGATGCCTATCAACTCGAAAAAATGTGTCTACATGCACTTGGGGGATTCAAAGTTTAATACGTACAACATAGGGGATGTGTCATTACCGGTAGTCTGGTCTCATAAGCATCTAGGGGTGACAGTGAGTAATGATCTAAAGACGACGGCCTTCTGCCGGGAGGTCGCAGTTAAGGGGTTTCGAACCCTCTGGGCTTTAAAAGGAACTTTCACTAAGTTTGATACTACCATGTTCACCACGGTATACACATCCTTAGTGAGAACTAAGCTAGAGAACTGCGTTCAGGCTGCAAGCCCTTGTTTAAAAGGTGACTCAGACATACTAGAAAAAATACAGATGGCGGCTACGCGTGCAATTCTGGAACTCCGGGGTTTATCATACAAGGAGTGACTTGAAAAACTGGACCTCTTTACTCTGTCCTATCGCAGACTAAGGGGAGATCTAATTTTGATGTACAGAATACTGAGAAATGAGTTTGGACCTAACTTATTCTCTCTCTTCCTTCCCACTAGATCGGGACACCTCAGAGGACATAGCAGGCGAGTAGAAAAGCCAAGAATGAACAAAATACCGGTGGCATACAGGTTTTCACACCGAGTCATCAATACTTGGAACCTGCTGCCTGAAGCAGTGGTATCCGCACTTTCAATTGACTCTTTCAAGAGAAGACTGGACACTCACAGAAGCATATTAGAAAAGGAATAACATAGGCCGTAGGCCTTCTGTCCTTACTACACAAATCTGAATCTGAAATCTTATCCTTATCCAGTTATCAAGCATCTCAAGAGCAGTGAGCATAAAAATCCTTCGATTAAACTCACTCAAACCTGTATTCTCTTGTTATTTGATTTGCATTACTGTTATTACTAACTTTTCTTTTCATAGTATCCGCTGAAAATTTTAATATTTTACTCGTTTCATTACACCTGCGCCCCCACAGATAGACAAATTTTCAAAATTCCGTGCACATATTCCCATGAATCTACCACGAATTTCATTATCACTTTACGCAATAACTTGCCGACATTTATGTTCAATCTGTCAACAACAACAATAGGGTAAACGTTGTGGACAGATAGTTGTAGATATAAAACGTGATGGTAAATTACCGAAAATATATATTTCCTTATGCTATTTATCGAATGAATCACAATAAGGATTTGAGAGTCAAATTCAAGTCTCTTATTATCTATTTAAGCCGAAAACGCTGAAAATAACCTTGCTATTTAGTGAAAATACAAAGATTTCTCGAATATTGTATTCAAAATACATCAACTCGACAAACGCAAAGTGGTCAAACACAGTTTTATAGAGAACGAACAAAACAATTGATTTCATCCACACTACATGGTAAATAGAATTAAAAGGCGTCGATCATCCATACTGAAATTTTCTATAAACACTGACTAACACCAATTACTTTACCATTTATTTTCACAGATAACTTTGTGATGTTCATTACATATTTTCCTCACAATTTCAAACTGCGAAGCAGCATCAATGGCTGTCTCCAAAAGCTCCGGACTTGACCGTTCCATGTTTCTAAGAAACATGCAAAAAAGATCATCTTCTCCGTTATTAGTAATAATAAGACAACGTACCACTAATTTCGATAAGTTTTTCCTCAACTTTTCTTATGTTTGATTTTATCTCTTCTACTTGTGCATACATAGTCGTATAAAATTCGCTTTTACTTTCTGCAGAAGCTTCAGCATTGCTATATAGCTTTATGTTTAAGTCATTGTTGTCATACCTCATCATGAATTGAGGAACGCGTTTACACCTAACCCTTTTTAAAAGAAGCACCAAAAATGGTTCAAGTACTTCAAATGCTTCAAATGGTTGTGGACGGAATAGAAGAAGCTTTCGCTTAACAGGCTTCCGTGTCTAGTAGCAGGGGATCACCAAATCCTCCAGGCAGGAACCTAGGTATGTTAACAATAAAAGAGGAAAAGAAATTGTTAAATCTTAGTGTGATGCTAGCCTTGGTCCTTAAGAACAGGTCAAGTTGCCTCTTGAAGGACTCCTGAGAAGTCGCTCGGACTAGCTCGACCGGCAGCGAATTCCAGCTTTTGACAACTCTTAAAGAGTAGAAGTTGTGTCTACATTCCGTCTTACTATGTTGTGTTTCCAGTTTCTGGGTGTTACCCCTTAGGTTTGTATTGGGACTGGGCTTAGGTAGATGTTTAGGGGGATGTCCAAAAGTGTTGAGGATACTGTAAGCCATCAGAAAGTCACCTCTAAGACGCCTATACTCTAATGGGTAAAGGTCTAGTGAATGGAGGCTTTCTTCGTAAGGTTTAGATTTGAGTCCTCGAACCGATTTCGTGGCTCGCCATTGGATACGCTCCAAAGTGACCTTGTCCTTTTGGAGTGAGGGAGGGAGTACTATGTTTCCGTACTCTAACTGGGGACGGATGAAGCTATTGAAGATTGTATGGAAAGTTCTTCCGTCAAACTGTCCAAAAATGCGCTTCAACGTTGCCGGTGCAAGGTTTGCTCGGAAGGCATTTTTCTCACAGTTAGCGTGAGACTTTATATCATGGGGCACCAGGACTCCTAAATCTTTTTCGACTTGGGATACTACTAGAGAGTAGTTTCCTAAGTTGTAACTGTAGTTTGCGACATGTCGCAGATGGACTACTTTACACTTTGAAGTGTTAAAGGAAAGTCCGTTATCGTCTGCCCAACTTTGAAGTCGAGTCAGATCATCCTGAAGTGCCTGTGTATCGTCTTGGTTGCGTATCTCTCTCCAAAGTTTCACGTCGTCGGCAAAAAGTAATAAATCTGACGTCACCTGTTGAGGAAGATCATTTATGTAGATCAAGAAGAGAAGGGGCCCTAGTACTGAGCCCTGGGGGACTCCACTTGTACATTCCATAGCCTGAGATAAAATGAAATTAACCCTAACCTTAAATTGTCGATTTTTTAGGTATGAAGTAAGCCAATCGATTAGGGGTGGTTTGATACCTAGTCGTTTGAGCTTGTTGATAAGACACAAGTGGTTAACCTTATCAAAAGCTTTTGAGAAATCAAGGTAAATGACATCAACCTTTCCCTTTCAATCGAGGATGCTTGTCCATCTGTCCACCGCAGTCAGCAGGTTGGTTATACAAGAGTAACCCTTCCTGAAACCATGCTGTTGGGGTGAGAAGAAATTTAAGGACAGTAGATAGTCATTTAAACCGTCGCATATCAGGGACTCCATGAGTTTTGAAGGTAATGACAGAAGAGCCACCGGCCGATAACTCGAAGGTTCATTGCGTCGACCACCTTTGAAAATTGGTGTGATGTGAGCCAACTTCCAATTTTCCGGTAATTTGCCTCGGCTAAGCGAGTGAGAAAACATCACGCTAAGCGGCGTTGCCAGGATTGAGGCTGCCTCCCTCAGTATGGCAGGATGAACCGTATCCCGGCCAGGAGAAGTGTCCAGTCTCAAGTGCTGCAATTTCCGGAACACCAACTCATCGCTTAGGTCTACTTCCGAAAGTCCTGTGGAGTTGCAGATGAAACTGTCGTCAGTAAAGTTGATGTCAGCCGGTTGAAATGTTTGAGAGTAATGTGGCGCCAGAAGGTTAGCGGCGTCGCCATCATTGTTGGTCGGGACGTTAAGACCTACCAGTTGAGAAACTCCTGTTTTGGCTTGACGAAGAGAGGCTGCATAACGGAATAGGCTTCTAGGGTTACAGGCGAATTTGTCCATAAGCTTTGTTTGGTACTGAAACCTGTCTTCTCTTGTAGCCTTCGTGCACATGTTCCTGATATGTTTATATTGCCTATACGCTCCGTCGTTATCAAATCGTTTGTATTCCGCCCAGCAGTGTCTTTTGCGGCTTAGCAGGCGAAGGGTACGTTTCTTGATTACTGTAGGTGGCTTGCAGCTTTTGGGAACCGTTTGAGGAACTGAATGGTTTGCAGCACATAAGAGCGTGTGCAGTAAGAAGTCCCAATGACCGTCCACATCGAGTTGAGGGTGGACATTCCAAACCACCTGTTGTAGATAGTCATGCAGAGCTGGCACATTCAGCCGTTTAAAATTCCAACGCCAATTATTGTTGGGATACCATAGCTTAGTTTTGATGACAAAACTGAAGGCTATGACGGCATGATCGCTCTTTCCCAGAGGAGCCAGGATCGAGAGGTTGTCGACTAGGAATTCTTCGTTTGTGAATACACAGTCTAAGCGCGATGGTGTCTGACTGTTTCGCCAACGAGTTGCCGACCTCACATTTTCATATAAGCCCAAGTCGTCGATGAGGTTCAAGAACCGAGCTTCAGTTGAGTTTTCGCCTCCAGTGTACGTGTGTTCCGCGAAGTTGACTCTGGGGAGATTAAAGTCCCCTAGAATCAGGATGTGTGTGAAACCGAGACGGGTAGAGCAGGATAGTCCTTCCAGCATACGACTATCCTACTCGATGTCGGCAGTTTGCTTCCTGTAAATGACTCCGACTAGACACCTCGAAGTACTAGACAATCTTACAGAGCACCATATGGATTCCTCAAGATTGTTAAACTCGAGGTTGTGAACTTGGTGCACCTCCAAGCAAGAGCTTATGTATATGGTTACTCCGCCCCCAATTCCTGTTTTTCTGTCGTTGCGGAACAAAATCATCCCAGGTAATGCTAATTCTTGTTCCGAGAACTGAGAAGATATCCAGGTTTCAGATATTCCTATCGGATGGTCCTTATTAGCATTGCTAAGTTCACGTAATTCATCCAGTTTGTTCGGTAGACTCGCGGCGTTCATATATAAGCAGTTTATGCTTTCAATTTGGAACGCGTGAGCGTCGTCCTGTTTTTCTGTATGAGCCTTGTGTGAATGGACAGGTAGCCCACCTATATGAGGTTTGCCAAAGTGGTAGGCCCTGTCCTTTACACGTTTTTTATCATTTTGACAGTCCACAAGTGGAATGGTCAGCTCCAACTTGCCTTTGTGTTTGGTCCTAGCTTCATATGGCCTATCCGGGTGCATGTGGATTCCAGGTGGCAATCGACGTCTGTTGGCACGAAATGCTTATAGAACTGCAGCCGCCATGTGGGAAAATGGGAAGGTTATCTTCATTAGACGAGGTCTAGGATCACCGTTCTTCTTGGCTAGTCTCGTCACATGCTGAGTCAGTATGTGATTGAGCCTCAAGGACTGCTTGATAAATTTCCACTCCCTGATGTCAGAATTTGATTGAGTAGGGTCTGCATTTTCCGATATACCTTGCACAATTATGTTTCTTCCACGGAAGAACTTCTCGCGAGATTCTTTAGGGCTGTTCCGTATGATATTGTGCTCAGAGTACGGTATGACGGGCAGTATTCTTACGTTCCCATCGGATTTCAGCAAGTGACTTGCTAGCAAGACATCCTCTACGTCGGTAGTATTCTTAAGTGTTACTCGGAGAAGCCTCGGGTGATTTAGATGATTAGAATCCTTTCCTCGAGTGAGCCGGGTGACCGTCAAAGGCTCTATTCTAGGAAGTTCGAGCTTCTTGTTCAATTCACCCCAGAGCATCCTGTCGTTTTTGTCCTGCAGACTGAGAGGAAGATCAGGATTGTCAACGAGGTTCATGATAATGAGAGAATCGTCACGAACTGTTGTTAATTTACCAGGTTTCACGATGGGTTCAGGTTTAACAACTTGTTGTTTGGAGGTCAGTGCGCGTTTTTGAGTCTTGGGCTCTTTATTGACCGGACGAACAGTCTTGGCGGTAGACTGTGTGACCAAATCATCAGTTATTTTCCGTGCAGCAACACTTGGGTTGCTCGGCTTAGGCGGTGATGCCTGGTTCTTTTTGGCTCTCTTAACGTGGGTCGAATCACCTACAGGGTTTTTGGGAACCACTGTTGTGTTCAGGGACCCTGAGCTGGGAGACCCGATTTTGCCTAGGGAGTCTAATACCGTCGACGTAATGATGGTGCTGAGCCTCGACACGTCATCATTAGTGTTGATGGATGCTCCATCGATGGTACACCTGTCGACATCCCCACTTTTGTATCCGTCGCACGCTCATGTTTGTCTACAGGTTTTTTACTATCGTTATCCAAGTTAACTGACAACTTATTCCGAAGACCTGTCAGTAGGAAAATGATGTTACTCAGCAAGACTACAGCATTCGTGCTGCACGTGACAAATACCCACTTTTGGTCTGACTTGCTGAGTCTGTTGTAAGCAGTTGCTGTCAGATCTGTGCATGCTTCGTGGAACCAATATTTGCAGTTGTCGCACTGCATGCCAGTTGTGACAGCAAAACGGCATCCCGAACTACAAAGATGATATACAGGCACTGCAGGAGGATCTGACTCGACTTCAAAGTTGGGCAGGCGACAACGGACTTACCTTCAACACTTCAAAGTGTAAAGTAGTCCATCAGCGACATGTTATAGACTACAGTTACAACTTAAGTGACTCTGTAGAACTATGGTCTACTATGATATTAGTACTGCTCTAATAATAGACCTAATCCTAAGTTTGTAGATTTGTCATGATATAACTGCCTAATCTATAAGATCTTACGTGGAAGTCACACCATCGACTACACCAACTCACTGTATCGTATCAATTACCAATACATGATGTAGAACAAGGTTAGGCTAGAGAAAGAACAATATATTTAATATGAATAGAAGATATAAAGTAACATTGAGATGGACCACGCCTGCATGGCCGAGCCATGCCATACGATCAACTCCAGTCCATTCAATTCATTGTTCGCGCCTTCTCCATCGTTAGGTATTTCTCCGCGTTAAATATTGAATATCTATTTCCTGAGTAGTCTCGTGTTCACAGCTTTGTGGATTGTGTGGCTATTGTCCAATGCCACTACACTACTCTCCCACCAGAATCAACGTGATGTTGGTTCGAGACCAAATTGGATGGGATCGTCGCGCGCCGGAGGTTACCAAGGATAATAAAGATCCTCCGGGTATTGATAAGCTGAAAGATAAATCAAAAAGAAAGCGGCAGCATCTGGTCGGGAAATACATGTAATAATTTTAAAATATCTGCCTTCATGCTTAAAATGCTTGAAATGAAAATTTGGGTGAAGATTATTTGAGCTATAAAAAATGGGGTTACAATAATAATAATAATAAAACGATGCGTGTTAATAGCCGTTGGTTAATAACTTAACGTACAGGTAGTAAGTATATTGTGTTTAGAAATATTAAAGTAATGAATATTGTAGAAATGTTAATATTGGTATTAGTTTTGGTTTAAATTATGAAATCAAATAACGATTATGCCGGTAAGTTGTCCATATAAGTTGAATTCCAATTGCATCTGTATTAGTAGGCTAACTGAAGGAACAAAAGTATACCGTGGAGAAGAATTCCAACTAGTGTTCCTGTTAGTTTGATACGGTTTATTTAGTTACGGGGAGACTTACTCAACCTCATTTTTACTTGAC